>NW_028121093.1:0-34850 GCF_965183815.1 Platalea leucorodia
TGGCACTGCCTGACACAGGGCTCATTGCAGCTGTTGGCCAGCGGGGTCGGGCCACAGGGCCGGCATGGCAGGCACTGGCTGTAGCAGGACATGTCTCTGGGTTGCAGGTGCACCTGGGGGAGAGGGCAGGGAGGAAGCAGAGCACAGGCAGGTGTGAGGAGCAGCCAAGGCCACTACTGATGGTGAGCTAGAAACTGTGCCAGGAGACACACAGTCTTCATTTTCCTACAAAGAACAGCCTGGCCCAGGCTGACTGTCTGCTACTTCTTAAAGCAAAAGGCCCCTCAGCGACATCGCAGCCTCTCTCTAGCATACCTTCTCCCCACAACCCCCTGCCATGACAAGGAGCTCCAGGGCCCAGCACAGGACAAAGACAATATCAGCTGAGATGTCCGTCGAGGAGAGATCTCACTTTGGAAGAGGAGGAGAGGGGGCTTCAGACTCACCTGGTTCCCAAGAAGAACGAGGCAGGAGAAGTGGAAGAGAGAGCAGGAACCTGGGCTGGCTTTTATACCTGCCCTCCATTGCTGCAGGACCAGAGGCACCCTTTGCAGAGGTAACAATTTTCTGACAAGCTCCTCTTGAATGCAAACCGTCGCAGCTAATGATATGGGCTGTGCTTTGGTTTCCAGCACTGCTGCCTTTCCATTTCCAGATTTGGGCCATGCCCATTCCCCAATGAAGGCTTCTTCCTAGCACTGGGATGAAAGGCCCCAGGATTTCTAGGGCAGGAATGCAGCAGTGCTGGCAGAAGACTCAGCTCAAGGGCTGGACAGTTCAGGGTAGGCAAGCGACATCAGCCTGGGTGACTCTGGTGGGGCTGTTTCTCAGGAAGAGGCTCCAGCAATCCTCAGCTGGACACCCAGCTTCTCCTGTGCATGTGGAAGCTCCCTGTCCTTCTCTTTCCTGTCCCAGTGGTCACTTGTTTTTTCCTCTCCAGATGTGTGCATTGTGCTGCCAGGTTTTGACCCCATCCTGCCAAACACTGCCCTTCCTTAGGAATAATTTCTGGCCTGTTTTGACTCGTCCCCTTTCTGTGCAGTCTGTGAGCACACAAGCAATGCCATGGGCATGCCTGGGGCCTTGTCCTTCCCCACAGTGCTCTAGTCATGCCATGATTGTCCCTGGCTGTCCTCAGCAGAGCCCACAATTGGTTGTGTTCCTGCCTTGTGTGCACTTGTGTGTAGCTGTGTTTGTGTGGATGCATGTGGGAGAAGAAAATTGTGCGTGATTCCACACCAATGTCTGAGAGTGTGTGTGTGACCTTGTGTGTCCCTCATCACAAGGGAATGTGCTGCTCATGGCAGGGACACTCTCCACTGCTCTGTTTATGATTGCCACAGAGCAGCAGGTTCCGAGGGTCAGTAGAAATGTGAGTGCAGCTGAATGGTGATGGCACCAGCCTGCTAGAGATCTGTGCAGGGAAGAGGCACTGAAATGCAGCCCCTGCCTCCTGACACCTCCTTTTCCTGCCCCTCCAGAGCTCACACTCCACTGCTGCCGATTTCACACCACAGCAAGTGTGGTTTCACATCAATTTGGATCCATAGACTAATTCAGTGTATACAATATTGGGAGTGCCTCAGCACGGCTGGCAGTGCCCCCTGCCTGCCTCTCCAGGCCAGGACTCAGCTGCTCTCCCCAGTGCTAGGGAGTTCAAAAGGATGGGGTTGGCTTTATGGGCAAGGAGAAGGGCTGAGGAATCCTGCCAACCTCGGGCTGGCCATCTGCTTCCAATAGTCTCAGTGGTGCCTGGGTTGGGACACAGCCCCCTCTCTCATGTCCGATCCAATGCCAAATGTACTTGTGCAGCCCATTGGCTGTGTCAGGGAGGGACTGAGACCTTGGACCAAACAGGTCCTGAGTGAAAGGAACACGGAGCCTGATGTCACTGTTATGTGAGAGGAAAGACAGAGCTTGTGGCTTGCACAGGGAAAGCCAAAGAGCTGATGACTGCTTTGGTCTTCAGCCCACAAGGACCTTCATGCCCTGCATTGCAATCTAGGTCTGAGTGCCCAGCAACTGCCCCTGGGAGGGAAGGGACATCGCGTTTGAGGCCACCTTATCCAAAGCCTGAGGGTCTCCCATGGTCTTCCAAGAAGGGCTATGCACAGTATGTAAAGCTCCTGAGCCCATCTCCCCTCCTGAATGTTTGTCTGCCTGGGCTCAGGTCCAACTTGGGGGCAATGCAGTCGAGGTCTTCCCCCCTTCCCTTTAGTGACCTCAGTGAGATCAGTGCCAGGGAGCTCAGCCGGGAGAGCTCGGGCAGGGCTGATTCCCCTCTCCATGCAGCTGCTTCTGAGCTGAGGGTCTAGTGTAGCCAAGGGCCCACCTCATGGCTTTCTCATGAGGTAATGGGCACTCTGGGCAACGAAAAGGCAGGGCATGTGTGGACCTGGACTTTAGAAGTTTGACACCCTCTCCCATACTTCCTTTATGACCAAATTGGAGATGCATGGGTTCAGCTGGAGGATGACAAGATGGGTGGGAAATTGGCTGGACTACCGGGCTCAAAGAGTTGTAAACATCGAGAAATGGGCTGACTGGAACTTCATGAAGGCCAGAAAGAGCAAAGGCAAGGTTTTGATCCACAGAAAAAGATGTGTGGTTTTAGTAGACACCCTGCTGCACATGAGACCACAGTGTGCCCTTGCAGTAAAATAGGGCAACTGCATCTTGAGCTGAGGTAGCCAAAGTGTTGCCAGCAGGTCCAGGAAGGTGACCATGACCCTCAGTCCCATTTGAGACTGCATCTGGTGTCCTGCATGGAGGCTGGGGCTCCCTGCTCCAATACAGATATTGTCATATTGAGGCGAGTCCAACAAAGGCCACCAAGTCGATTAGGGGGCTGACAAACATGACATGCAAGGAGATGTTGAGAGAACTGGGTCTGCTCCTCTTGGACAAGAGATGGCTCAGGGGAGACCTTCTTACTTTCTACAATTACTTGCTCGGAGGAGACAGGGAAGATGGACCTAGACTCTGGTCCAGCCGACATGGAGTCCCTTCAAGAAGTAGATGAAATGAACAACAGCTGGAACATGGAGAAATCCAATTAAGCAACAGGCTAAAAGAAGTAAGAAGAACTGGAACAGGTTTCCCAGGGAGGCTGTGCAATCTCCCTCCTGGGAACTGTTTAACTTGGACTGAATGAGACCTTGAGTAACCTGATCTAATGGGATCTGTTCCAAATGGAGGTTGATCTTGATGACCTCTGGAGGTCCCTCACATTTGTCTTCACACCCGCTCTGCCACAACACATCTTTTCGGCACCGTGCTTGGACTGCAGAGAGGCAGCTGAAGGGAGGCTCTCAAGCCTGCTCATTGCCATCTGCAGGAAATCAGTGGCTGCGCTTTCCAGCCCCGCAGCTCGCAGACAGCTCTGGGAAGCTGCTCCATGTGCTGGGCCAAGGCCCTGGGGCTGCCCCAGGCTGCAGCTGGCGTTGAGCAGGCTTCTTGTGGCTGGGGAGTCCTTGCTGGAGGCTGGGGAGAGTGCATTTGTCAGGTGTCAAAGTGGTGGGCGTGCAGAGCCCCTGCGCCCTCTGAGGCCGGTCGCGCCCCTGAGCGGCCGCGGCGCAGGGCTCAGCCCCGGGGCGGAGCTGGCGGCGGCGGCGAGGAGAGGAGAGGGGAGGGGAGGGGAGGAGAGGGGAGGGGAGGGGAGGGGAGGGGAGGAGAGGAGAGGAGAGGAGAGGAGAGGAGAGGAGAGGAGAGGAGAGGAGAGGAGAGGAGAGGAGAGGAGAGGAGAGGAGAGGAGAGGAGAGGAGAGGAGAGGAGAGGAGAGGGAGGGGAGGGGAGGGGAGGGGAGGGGAGGGGAGGGGAGGGGGGGATGGGGGAGGGGAGGGGACGGGACGGGAGGGGAAGGGGGGGACGGGAGGGCAGTTGAAGGGGAGGGGAAGGGAGGGGAGGGGAGGGGAGGGGAGAGGAGAGGGAAGAGGAGAGGCTAGGGAAGGGGAGGGGAGAGGAGAGGAGAGCAGGAGGCGGCGGAGAGGAGGCGCCCGGGCCGGAGCCGACGAGCCGGGGCTGGCGGGGGGCAGCGAGGCGCGGGCGGCGGAGCGGCGGGATGCGGCGGTGGCGGGGCGCAGGGCTGGCGGCGCTGGCCGCGGTGCTGCTGGGTGCGCGGGGCTGGCGGGGCTGGGTGGGCGCCGGCGGCTACGTGGGACCGATGGTGGGCCCACAACTTGCCTCTGGGGCTCCGGCTCCTTCATGCGCTTCATTCACCCTCTGTCCTCCCTTCTGCAGTCATCCCTTCTGCCCTCAATGTGCTCCTTCACTCCTAGCTTGCTGTCTTATTCTGTTACTCCATTTCTTTATCCATTCCTCCATGCATCCATCCATTCCTCCCAGCCAATCTCTTTTCCTCATTCCCTTCTCCTTTTCTTCATTCTGACTGTCCTTCCAAAAATGCCTCATCCATTCTTGTCCCTCACCGAAATCTTCTCTCCATGCATGGTTTTCGGAACATATCCCCATCGTCTGTCAACTGTCGTCTTCTCCCGCCTGCTGCATGACATTTGCTCCTGAAGCAAAGTGATTCTTCTTTTCTCCTCGGTAGTGGCTGCGGGCAGAGCCCAGGTGCAGCAGGAGCCGTCGGCAGAGACCTCGGAGGGCACCGGCATCAACATCACTTGCTCGCACCCCAAAATTGATGCAGCCGTTACTCATTGGTATTGTCAGTTCCCAGGCGAACCACCCCTCCTAGTAGGCACGGGTGACCAAGGCACAAAACCAGTGGAGGCCCCGGCGGGGCGACTGTGGGTGTCGGCAGACCGCCGGTCCAGCGCCCTGTGGCTCGCCCGGCCCCGGCGCGGGGACGCGGCGGTGTATTACTGCGCCGTGGGAGGCACGGGGAGAGGAGCCGGGGCTGCGGCCGGGCACGAAGGGGCGCGGGCGGGGCCGGGCGGGTGTGGCGGGGGCGGGGGCACAGCCCCGGCCGGGCCCGCCAGGGGGCGCTGCCGCTCCGCCCGCCGGCCCCGCCTCGCCCCGCCCGGCCCCGCCTCGCCCCGCCCGGCCCCGCCCGGCCCCGGGCCCCGGGCGGCTTCCCCCGCCCGCCCGCCACCGCCACCGCCCCCGCCAGGTCCTCCTTGGAGTCAGTGCCGGGGCTCAGCACCTCTTCTCCTTGAGGGCTGCTGCGGATCAGTGCTCCTGAAGGCACCAAAGAGCCCCCGTCGGGCAGCGCTGCCAACGGAGACCCAGGCGCTCTGTGCCAGGCAGGGAGGGCAGTAGGGGGTTTCCCGCAGGGCTCTCTTGCTTCCCCAGAAAGGGCTGCGAGCGTTCTGGGTAACGTGGCATCCTCTGGCCTGTCTGGAAAGGCCTGCCAGCAGTGTCTCAGAAAGGCGTCTCAGAGGGGACAGATGCCCAGTGGTTTTGCCCTTCCCAAGGACACCCACCACGATCTCCACCCAAGGCTGCTATTACCGCTAACAGGCTCTCTGGGCTTTTGAAGGAGACAATTAGGAATGGGGCAAGTAGGAAATGCCTGCACTCCCAGCGGCATGCAGACAGAAATCCCCCACCACACTGGCAGCAGCGGCAGCGGGCAGGCAGCGGTGGCGGTGTCCGGCAGTGCCTGGGCAGGAGCGAGTGCAGCCGCCGGCCCCGCTGGCTCCTGGCGAGGAGCAGCGCCTTTCTGCTCTGCACAGGGAGGCGGGCAGCAGAGCTCCTCCTGCCCACGGGCAGCTGGGCAGCCCTCGGTCCTGCCGCAGGGACCGGCCACTGCTGCTGCTGCTCCACCAGCAGCGGCTGGGCATCTCTTTCACCCCTCGCACATAGCCAGGCCCTGGCAGAACACAAACACCCAACGCATTCAGCGCTAATCCAAGCCCTTGCTTTGAATCCACAACCAGAAGTGGTTTCTTGCTGGGAACTTTGTAAGCAGGCTCAGATACACAATTACAAACTGAACCCTCCAGCTCCACAGCCCGCTTCCAAGGCGCTCCTGCTGGTGTTGGACAGGCATCCTGCAGAGCCAGCAGTTCTGCCTCAGCACCCCCATGAGGAGGAGATACTGATTGTCACAGGCACCTTCAAGTGCATCCCACAGCGGGTAGTGTTCAGGACATGGAGCTTGTTGCAGAGGATTGCCCTTAACCTCAGCCTGAGAGCCTTTGGTGTTGAAGTGCAGGAGACAGGAGAGAAGCTTGAGCTGGGCACTTGCTGCAAGACAGAGGTGCGAGTCAAGGTCAGAGCTCAGGAGTGAGGCACCACGAGATGTGCTAAGTTGGCCTGCGGGGCTGAAGGTCTGAGGTGAGCAAGAGCTGGAAGGAGGCCTCTGGGCATGGGGTCCTGGGCCCAGCGTGGCCCCAGGGAGGCTGTAGGAGCTGACACAGCTGTGAAAGCCCATGTTCACAGGCTCCAGAGGCAGAGAGGAAAGGGTCAGGCGTCTTCCCTGCCCCAGCTGGGGACCGTTGTGGCAGCTGGAGTTGTATTGCAAGGGAAGTGCTGGCAGGTTTGCAGTCCTTGGAGGGCAGAGGGCAGCCCACCGTCCTTCTGCCATGGCCTCGACTGAACCACAGGACACTGAAGGCCTTGTGGGAGTGGGGCTGTGAATGGGGGCTGCTGTGCTAATAACCTGCTCCCTGCAGTCCCTGCCAGCTGTGCGAGCAAAGGGCCCTGGGTGAGAAGTGCCAGAGGAGCCCTGCTCCAGGCAGCAGACAGCACAAGACATTAAAATCCAGTAGCCCTTTCACTTGCCCGGGTAGTGGGGTTCTGGGGCCCAGGGTGGGACAAGCAGCTGGAGGTTGTGGGTAAAGGGGGTAGGTGAGGGGACAGAGAGGGACTGCCTGTACAACAGGGAGCTGTGTTGCTGTGTCCTCCCCCTGCCAGAGTGTGGGAGTGTGTCTGTCCCTGTGCAGCCGGTTTCTGCAGCAGATGCTCTTTCCAGAGATGTTTCTCTTCAGGTGCCTCCTCTACAGACAGAGGCAAAGGGAGAGAGTGTGCGAGACCTTGGTCCAGGCACTTGAGTGTGCACCTGGTCCTCTCTCCATGAAGGCAGTCCCAGGGACAGGGTGGGCAGGGGTGGGTGCAGGGGCGCCTTCTCCATCTCCTGCAGAGCTGGGTGCAGGCCTGTGCAGCTGGCTAGGTGGTTGAAGTCAGGAGAAGTTTGCAATGGATGCCTGTCCCTCTGATGGACAGTACTTAAACCATGCATCTCTTATCTCTCTAGAGAGGCTTCTTGTGGTAGAGGTTGGGGCACAGACGCAAAGAGGCCTGCCTGGAGCATCAGGGAGAGGGGTTTGCTCCACCCTCTGGGCTGTGCTTTGGAGGCCTCCTTGATCTGGCAGAGGCAGAAGAAGAGGTGAAGTTGCAAGCATCAGATCCCTCCTGCTGGCAGGTCCCTGGGCACCCCATGAAGGGAGACCGTGACATGGTCCTGATTTTCCTGGCAGTTCTGGTGGCACTGTCAGACTTTGGTGAGATGCAACTTTCAGGCTGGGGAGAATGAGGCAAGAGTTTGCACAGCTGGTGGTGGGGAAGCGGGGAGACGTGAGTCCTGAGTCCCTGGGGGATCTGGGAGTGTTTCTGCAGGGAGAGCAGGGGCTGCAGGCGGGTACAGCAATGAATCTGGGAGATGTCAGGAGTAATGGGCATCAGAGGAGGAGTAAGATCTCACCTTCAATTTGCAGGTCCTGAGCATTCCTGCAGGTCCTGCTAATAGAGATGAAGCCTGAAAGAGGGAAAGATGCCAGGGAACGGAGCGATGCAGCAGATAGGAGGAGCGTCTCTCTCAGATGTATGGGATAGAATGCTACCAATCTCTGTAGGGATGGGTGTAAACCTTGGGGGACAAAGAGATCAGGCTAACTGGATGCAAGAAGAGCTGAAATGCCGTACAAGGGCAGGGCAAGGGCAGAGGATATGGTGTGCCATATGGAGGAACTGTTAGAGCAAGAAGATCTGGTGAGAGGTGGGAGAGGAACAGCTCCTGTCTTCTGCTGCTGAAGGAGAGACCATCCGTTACCATAGCTCAGAGGCAGATAGGGAGAGAATCAGTGGACTGAAAGAGCAGTGGGAATGGCTGCAAAGCAGGGTGATGTGGGGGGTGAGGAGTGGCAAGAAGCTGCAGCAAGAAATGTGCAGGGCCAAACAGCTCAGCCTGGCAGAGGCTAGGAAAAGCTGATGAAGTGGTAGACGGACAGGTAGACAGGCAAGCAAAGGTGAAAGCCCTTTCTGGCTTTACAGGTCATGGCCAAAAGGACTCCGTGCTCCAGTTCCCACCAGCAATGACCATCCAGGTGGGACACAATGCAACTGTGCACTGCAATTTCACCACCAGTGATCCTGATCCCTACATCTTCTGGTACCAGCAGCGCCAGACCCACTCCCCTCAGATGCTGCTGCGGGTGGACAAACGGAAGCCTCGGGTGGATTCAGGGAGGTTCTCCTCTGTGCTGTCTGTGGAGACCTCCCAGGTGCTTCTGCAAGTGCGGGATGCCGAGCTCCAGGACAGCGCTGCCTATTTCTGTGCACTGAGCCCACACTGGTGCCCACAGCTTGCAGCACTGCACTCAAAGGTGGGGGTGCTGTGTGGAGCAGTTCCCTCCCTGCCACTGCTTGCCTGTAGCTCTGAGCTCAGCCTGCCCAGCGGTGGCACCTGGGGGCTGTGGTGAGGCTGGGCCTCTGCCTCCCCAGCCTCTGCTGCTCTGAAGCACGTGCCAGCATGACTTTTACAGCTGCGTCTACATCCAGGGCCTTTGATGATGAAAAGAGTCCAAGAAAGCTGACTTGGTGGCTGCACCCTAAACAAGGCAAGCCAGGCTTGTAAATGCCCTTTGCTTAAAAGAGCTGGGACACTGGAGTGAGTACTCAGGGCAAGTGACCTATCAGCTTGTCTGCTTGTTCCCTTTCCCTGTGCCTCCACTGCTGGCCACAGCTGGAGAACAAAGCTTGTGGTAGGAGGCACAGCTGCTCTTATGGTTTTGCCAGGTGGCCGTAGCAGCCCAAGAAGGGAAGAGCCCTTCCTTGCCCTGCATGTGGGTGTCAGCAAGTGAAAAAGAGCCATCAGCCAGACGCTGGACAAGATTCTCTGTTCAAACCCTTCCCGCACTCATCCCACTCTTTTCATGTCTCCTTCTCAGGGAAATCACCAGTGCTTGTCTGGGAGGAAGCCTTTTGTCCCTGAGTCCATGCCAGTTGTCTAACAGATGGTAATCACATCTCAGTGATCTCTTTTGCTCCCATCGACAGCAGGAATGGTTGTGGGGACCTCTTCTCAGGCAATCCCACCCCAGCACTGCATGTGGAAGCTCAGCTGGAGGGTGCTGGCTTTCCACCTGGATCCCACCCTATGAATTAGATTCTCTTGCTCAGGAAGCATCATCCACTTCACCTGAGAAAGCCTGGGGTACTTGGCTGTTGTCCCACTGCTCCTCCAGGATGGCCTGCCTCTCCCCAGTGATGTGGCTCTGCTCTGCCAGCCCTCTGGGAGGCTTTGCATGCCCCTAGTTATCTCAGAGGGCGCTAGGCAGCATTGATGGGGAATTGATGGCAGCCCTCAGTGTCCTGCACTCCGCTGTGTCTCGGGTCCCTTGGACGTTTCAGGTCCTGCTTTGGGTTGCTGTCCAGAGCTGCAGAGGGTTTCAACACACCACAGACACAATTCTCCCCCAAAAGCAAGGAATGACAAGCAGTGATGGCTGCCAGAGGACAGATCCAGGCTCAGGCTCTTTCTCCAGCCTCAGTGGGCTGGCGCAGGGATATTCCCACAAGCCACCGAGACAGAGAAGACAGGTGACAAGGGTGGGTATCAGCCTGTGCTTGGGCACTGGTTCCTGGGCCTGCCTGTAGGTCTAAGAGCCAAGTGCCCAGCAGAGGTGGATGCAGGAGGTTGGTGAATCACCTCCAGAAGCACCACTGCTTCCAGAAGGGAGGAGTAGACGTTCAGTCTGGACTCAGTCATTCCACTTGGAGAGCTCTACACTCAGGTGACATCAATCCCACACTGCTCATAAAAGTGTATCAGCCATGTTGATGCCTCCTCCTCCTTAGGAAGTGGTCACATGGGCTCCCTTCACTGTCAGTGTGCAGAAAGAAGAGCTTGGAGAACGTGATTCATCTGTTCTGAAATGAAAATGGGAAGGGGAAAAGCAAGTGCCCTTTGGAAGGGCTAATGTCCTCCCAATGAGTGTAAAGAGAGAGTTGCTGCCCAGCCAGCATTTCACAGCACTGCAGTTTGGGGACTTTGCCAATCACATTGAAGTGTTTCCACAACAAAGCCCAAAATGGGTGGAACGATGGACTGTTAAAAACTGATGTGGGGTTTTTGATGTGGAAATGCCCTGAGACATCTAGCGTGAAGCATAGCACTTTGCATATTTTTAATTAAAATTAAAAAGTACATTCAGCTAGTGGATGCAGGGAAGGAAGGGGAGTAGAAATTTTGTTGTCTGTCTTATGCTAGGAATAATGGCTATGGGTAGAGATGCCAGGTATTGGCAAATGTTATCTTGAACCAGAGCATGATTTGATAAAACAGCCGCAAGAATGGGGCACAGATACATCCAGAAAATGGCAGACTCAATGGAGAAATACATGTCCGTTTCCTAAAGCAGCGAGTCAGCTGCTGGGTCTTCTTAGGGGATTCAAGTGAATCCCTGACAAAATGAAACACTTAGGAAACTGCAATACAAACCTGTGGGAGGACCACTCGTCCAGTGTTCTGCTGGAGAACATTTCTGGATGGGGTTTGTGACCTTTTCCAAGCGCTGGTCTTTAGAGCATTGTGAGACATTCTGAATTTCCCCAGGAGCGAAGAGAGGGAGGTGGGAGCTTTAGAATCGAGGCTCAGCCCCGCCTAAGATGGCTGTGAGGTGAGTGAGATGAGCTGCCTGGGGAACTGGTGGCTTCTCCCTACCTGGGATGCCCAGGTGCACTTACACTTTGGTGAGGAACTTCTGCAAGGCAGAAGCTGTGGGAGGGAGGGGATGAATCTCTTTGGTCCCACTGAGGCCCTTTGAAAAGCCACTTCCCTTCTTCTGGAAAGCCCGCCCCAGAGCTTGCTTCACTTCTTTGGTCCTGAGTGGGTAAATGAAGGGGTTCAACAAAGGAGTTACAACCGTGTTCAAGGTATTCAGGAGTTTGTTCAGATCCCGGGAGTTCTGGGCCAATGGCTTGATGTACAGGAACATGGTGGAGCCATACCAGATGGTGACGACACTGAGATGGGCAGAGCAAGTGGAAAAGGCCTTTTTCTGGCCATGGGCTGACTGGATTCTCAGGATGGAAGAGATGATGTAGACGTAGGAGACCAGGGTGAGCACACAGGAGGCCACCACAACAATTAATGGAGACTAGGAATGTTGCCACATGTCACTGCAGGAGAGGGCAAGGCAGGAATCTATATCGCAGAGGAAATGATTGATGACCTCTGGCCCACAGAATGTCAGCCTGGATGTCAGAAATGCCAGCAGCGAGACGGCCAGAAAACCTCCCAGCCAGGAGCTGAGTGCCAGCCAAGCAGAGAGGACACTGCTCATGAGGGAGCTGTATCTCAAGGGGTAGCATATGGCTAAGTAGCGGTCATAGGCCATGACAGACAGGAGAAAACACTCAGTGGAGCATAGGGAGAGAAGAAAGAACAAGCAGAGTTTGAAGACACTGAAGGACATGGCCTGGCTAGTTCATAGCATGACTCCTATGGCTTTGGGAACAACACCCATAGTGTACCAGATCTGCAGAAAGGAGAGATTAGAGAGGAAAAAGTACATAGGGGTACAGAGGTTCCTGTTCGTCAGCACAAGGGCTATGATGGATGCATTGCCTGTTACTGTCAGGGAGTACGTCAGTGCAAATACCAAGGGAGACTCAGAAATGCCACGTGCCTGGGAAGCCAAGAAGGATGAATTCCTCCACTCTTGTACCGTTTCCAGATGAAAATCCTGTTTAGGAAACTATGGACAGCAGGCTGAGGGTCTCCAGCTACGTGAAAGGGTCTTGCAGTGCGGAAGGGCATAACATACCTGCACTCTTCACGGCAGGCAATATGGTGTTGTGATTTCACGAACTGAGACTGAGGGATTGGAAAACTGTCACAATAACATGGCACTGGAAGAGATTTTCTCACCTCTTCTAGGTCATCTTAACGCAAGGGCTTCTGACTGAGGTGGCAGTGGCACACCGCAGCAGGCTAGTCTGACAGTCATTGCTCAAGGACTCGTGGTCTTGTATATTTGCTTTCTTCCAAGTCCCAGCACAAGAAGCTTTTGGAAATACCTCCATTACCTCCACTGACATCTGCTTCTCAGTATAGCTTCTAGGGGTAGGGTTCACCTCTTTGTAATCTTGCCATCTCAGAGTCAGGGGAAGGATTTCTGCTGACCAAGTTGAAAGACTACAATGAAATACTCCTATCTCAGCTCCTCAGCTTACCCTCCTTCTTTCTCAATGGACAGAGAAAAGGCACTGGGGAGACATGGCTCATCTTCCCTTACGTACATGGCCAACAGCCCTCTGGAAGTGCCAGGTTGTCTCTGAGGACTAAGGCAGGAGCCTAGTGAGAAGCTCAGATGGATAAGTCAGACATCTCAACTTGCACAGAGGTATCCATGCCTCAGTGGCTGAAGGCAAAACTCTCTGAGCTGAACCCCCCCCAAGGCAGCTCTGCTACGAAGCCAGCCAAAATGCAGGGTATAATCTATGCTCTCCCTGCAGACAAGGGAGGATTCTTGATCATTTCTCTAGAGGAGAACCAATCTCATCCTCAGGTGGTGTCTAAGACAGAGAGAGATGGACCACCGTCTGAATGAACCCTTTCTCTCCTTTCTTCCTCCTTAGGAATTTCCATACCAGAAATCCCATGTGGCTAAAGAGCAGAGAAATGCCCCTAAATCCAGCTCTCCTTAAACGTGCAAGGCATTGCAAGTCTATGCTTTATGTCTTGGGCAGGCTTCACTCACCAGCTCAGCCAATGGAAATGGTCCAAACGACATCTCTTCATGCACCATCCTCCAGATGAAGCCGTGGTCCCCTCAGCTGAGGGAGAACATTGGGAAGAGGCTGATTGGTTGGAGGGACTCTGGATGCACTGATGTCAGGAGAAGTGTGGATGAGCAGCTCTCACCTTGCCGACTCACTTCAAGCTGTACACAATTGCCTGACCCTGTTTCCTCTCCATCCACCTGGTAGGTATTGAGAGCTTGTGCTCCCGATTTTCTTTCCCCCTCACGGCCACCGCTGTACTTCCACAAAGGGGAGCTTTGTGTGCACACACAGTGTAAAGTCTCTGCAGTTTAGCTCCATATAGTGAGAGCGTACATCAGAGAGTCACCAGCATCATTAGCAGGAAATCATCCCCACACCCACCTTATTCACACTCTGAAGCTCAAACTGTCCACACTGGGGAGATAGTTTTCTGATTCCCCTCCGTGTGCTACAGGGAGTTTGATCTCTGGGGGATCGCATGGAATTGCTGCAGGCAGATACTGCTCCCTCTTCACACAGGCCAATCAAACAGCAATACAATGCGCTCAAGTGGCTGTCAGGCTGGGTGTTTGCCTCCTGCCAGCAGCTGTGGTATGTGGACCTTGTCAGGAACCCAGTGCTCTCTTGTGTAGCCATTTGCTGACATGCAGAGGATGTCTGAAAGAGCCACGTCCCAAGAGACTGGAAGTGTCAAGTATTTGGTGCTGGATACTGACATGGTCTTGAAACCTCCAGGGTGGGAGAGAACTAAAGGCAACCATGGACACAAGGCTACAGAGAGAGTAAGGTAAGGGATTCACCTACCTCATTTCTGAGCCTCTAGCTGCAGTTAAGGCCTATGTCTTCAGTCCTCATTGAAGTGAAGATCTAAGTAAAGATCTAAGTGCAAAGCCAGACAAGACTTGAGTAGGGGGAAATTGATCCCCCCTGCCTCCAGAGCAGCTGTGTCTCCAAGCAGCTACTCACCTTTGCCCCATTGATCATCAGCAGAGAGAAACAGGCACTGTCAAGCCTCAGTTCACCCTGTCTCCTACACATCAGGCAATCCATGCCTTACAAGCACCTAGTTTTCTTCTGTTGACCCTCAAGATAGACGAGACAGCTGGCTTAAACAACACATGCATGCACGCACGCACAAGTCTCGACCTCTAGGAATCCAGAGTTAGTTGAGAAGATTCACACCCACAGAGAGACTGCCTACATTGTCCAGGGCCACCACACAGGTGTTGGACTTGACAGAGACATCTTCTGCAAGTCCCGTGTCCAAGGCTTCAATGTGGTTGAAGGGAGATGATCTGCACTTGGTGTGAAGGGCCTATGCAGCTGATGAGCATAACATGCCCAGCTTGAGCCCATTCACCCGCACAAAAACCCTCTCCCTCCTATCCATCTGTCCTCGAATACCTTGGACATGGGTATGGGGTTTAACCAGGGGATGGAGGTGCTTGGAAGGCTAAGTAGATGTGGGCTTACTGCTCAGTGAGGGTGGCGACCTGATGACAACTGATAGGGAAAAGGCTGATGTACTCAATGCCTGTTCCTCCTCAGTTTTTACTGCTATGGCTTCTCCTTAGGCCTGCCACATCCCTGAGCCTCCCCACAGACTCTCTGGGAATGATGCAGCACCCACAGTAGAAGAAGAAAGAACTAAGGAGCTCTTACTATCATTTGGACATACACAAGTTGGTGGGACCACTGGGGATACATCCAGGGGTGTTCCAGGAGCTGATGGGACAGTCTCTACTCAGTCCCTGGAAGGATGATGGAGCAAATACTCTCAGAAGCCTTTTCCAAACTCATGAAAGGCAAGAAGGGGGTTGGGAGTAGCTCACATGGATTTACTGAGGGGAAATCATGCCTGACTAACCTCATTGCTTTCTATGAGGAGGTGACTGGCGCTGTGGGGAAGGGGAGGGGCACTGGCTGTGGTGTACCTTGACTTTAGCAAGACCTTTGGCGTACCCTCAGGGCTGCACACACACGCACACCTGTATGCGCACAGGGGTAGGTACGCACACTCACAGGCATGCACACACACAGATATGTGTGCTGTTGGGGAATTTGTATTGTACCCCTTGAGGCAAATGAAACACATGCTTCTGCTTGAATATGAAAAAAACTCACACCCCACCAAACGATCACTGTATTGGACAGAGGCCTATCACCATAAGCAGTTCTACAAGGAGTCTGCAAAGATGTGTCATGATCCTATTCCTTACATTCACTGGCACCAGCACCCATCCCGGGAGCAGTTGCATGCAGCACCTCAGCCTGGTATTGGGTCTGTCCCCCAGCACCAGTTCTGCTGCCCAAAGGTGGCCACTGAGCATTCACACTCCAGGATTGCTACAAGACAGTGCTGGGGCTGGTTCTTCTCTCATCACCAAGGGAAACTGCACTCCCTGACTCCCTTAATCTAGCTGCAAGGTTAGAAAGACTTTTTGAGACAATTCTTCTGCCCCTTCCTCACCCTGATTTTGTTAACATTCACCACTTTATTCTTGGAGTAATAAGGCAGATTTCCATGAATTAGGGTTACTTCTGCCCCAGTATCTAGCAGAGCCATAACCTGTTGCTTATTATGCTAGCTCCACAGTGTTACAAGTAGAACACAAGGGATATGTTCATTCCCGCCCGTGCCCGTCCCTATCCCCGTGCTGAAGAGGGAACATCCCTTCCTGGGCTTGTTTGCAGGGAAGGGGGGATGACATGCCGTGCACCCCCTGCCCCATGCCCCCATCCCGCCATTTGCTGCCCAGACCCCTTTGAGCTGCTCTGCGCCCGCATCTCATGTCAGGCCACTGCTGCAGCTTCAAACATCCCCATATGCACTTTAAGCACAGTAGTAAGAACAAACACAGCACAAGTCTGTCTTCCCTTTTCCTTGCCCTACCCTGTGTTTCTTGAAACAAGTTAATACTTCAGGTGGGCTGGGACATTCACCTAATTCCTCCTCGCTTTCCCAGTTCACCAGGAAAACCACCTGGGCCAAGGGCCTTATGACAGCCCCCCACGGCTGTGTGCAGGGCCAGCCAGGCATTCAGTCTATCTCTTCTTCACTATCCTTTCTCTACAAAGGCATTTCCCACTGGGACCTACCAACTACACCAAATGTTTTGCACAGCGAGCTGCTGGTTTTTTTTGATTCCCATAAGAAAGGAACCCAGACTCTGTAAAGCATCACTTTAAATGCCATTTCTTAGACTAAGACTATGAAGAAAGGGAAGGCAGTATAAATGACCCTACATCCTTCAGATGCTAGGAGTCCTAAACTATGTACTGTCAAGTGGGTGGCTCCAATCAGGGCACAGCACACCACACAGATCCTGCCCAAGAAAGGGTTACCCCATTTTGGTCAGTCAAACTTTTAGAGGATTTTTCATAAAATCAAGCAGCTCTATTCATCATTTCTGCTGTCAAACAGAAACAATGTCCACATGAGAACCTCTTACTGCACTTTAGACACAGGCAAGGACACACAAGTAAAGGTCATCACTGGCACCGAGCAGAAGCTGCCTACAGGTTCATGGGTTACAATCCACTGGCTGAGTTTGTCCTCTGGCCATGGGATCTGTGCAGCACAACATGGGCCTGAAGGCCAAGCTCGGCACAGCAGAGGCCAGGGCCTCCTCAGGTTCTCTTTTACATGGGTCACTAACTCCTTGATGTACTGTGATCTTTGGGTTAGGGTGATGGCACCCTGCCACTTGTTTCCTTCATGTGAAGAAACACCAGCTCTTGAACCTGCTCAGAGCAGCTTTCACATCCTTGTTTCTTCGGGTGTGACTCAAGGGATTCAGTAGGGGAGTGAGAACGATGCAAAGAACAGCCACTGCTCTGCGTAGTGACCCTTTTGAGGGGGCTCCCATGTAGGTGAATGGGCCATAGGAAGAGGCCACAGCAGTGAAATGGGAAGCACAGGTTGAGACAGCTCAGTGCCTGCCTTCCCCAAAGGAGAGCCACAGCATGATTTAAATCACCATTAAAAAAGCATAACCTCTGGCTACAATGCCCTTACTTTGAAGTGTAAAACCTGCATGGAGCCTGTGCCTTCTTCCTACCTTTCCAAGACCTCCTTGGTTGTGCAGCCAACCTAGAGGTCATGCTAAGAGCCAGTAGCAGAGCTCTGGCAGTGCTTTGGCCGAAGGGCTTACTCTTCTGTCAGAAGAAATGCCATCCCTCCCTCTTCTACAAGGACAACTGCAGATGGTATCACCACTGTAAAGGACCTGAGGTACCTTCTGCTTATGACAAGGTTTAGTGCAGTAGGGTTAGGAAGTCCAACTGTGCTGCCGCAGATGAGGGTTATTAATAGCATGACCAGGGAGAAAAGATTTCAGACATGCAAGCGAAATGCCCTTATAAATCTTCTGGCCTTCAGCCATCCTGACATGTGCGTCATGAGCCATAATTTGCTCTTGATGGAGGACACAGGTGTGGGGATTTCCATTCTTCCACTTGTCCACTTTTGTCAAGACATCTGAATTTTCATGCAGGAAATAGGATATGAGACTGTAGTGGTTGCTGAGAGACATTTCCTCGAGTCAGAAGGGATGAGATTAACAGTAAAAGAATCCTCTCCTCCGAGAATGGAAGCCAATTCCTGAGCACAAACTCTCTGGGGGGACCAAGGAAGCCGTCCAGAGCTCTGCACTTGCCTGCAGCTCTCTTGGGAAGTGCACCCAGCACCCTCATCCCTGTTGATCTTCACATTCTCCTGCATGCTCTGTATCAGAGCAATTTGCTCTCCCTCAGAAATACACCCTTTCACTGCCCCCATTTCTGTGCTGACAGCCCTCAGCTCCCACATGCTTAGCTCCAATTTCCAGCCTCAACGCATTCAGCAGCATGGGCAACTTTTCCCTGCTACTCCTGCCCATGCCTGCTGGCCATGGCCTCTCCATTGGGTGGTGGAGGGGAGAGGAAGGAGGAGTAGCAGCTATGGGCCATCCCAAAGGCTCTTCCCTGCTTTACCACTCTTGCCATTCTGCCAAGCAAATCATCTCCCAGAGCCCCACACCCTCTCCCTGCTATGCCAGCGCAGCTCCAGCCACAGCAAGAGGAACGTCCTTCCTCAAGAGCTCATGGCGCTGTTGACCCCTCAGGGCCTCCTGCCTTTCTGGGCATTTGTGGGCAGAGACACAGCAAGGCAAGGCCTGATGCTCGCTGGCAGCAGAGCAGCCAGGGATGACTTCCTCAGCTCCAAGGGATGGTTCCCCAAAGAGGAGCCGCTGCAGGGTGTGAAAACCTCCCATGCCTCTGTGAATGGAGAAGGGTCGCCTTGTGCCCTCACCCTCTTCCAACCCTGACCAACACCCTTCTCCTTTGGCAGCTTGGGGAGTGTCCAGAGAGGGAAGGAGCACATGGAGGCCAGGCTTGAATGCAGCAGAACTTTAATGAGTCAAAAGCGGGAAACAAAGTCACTCATTCCTTCCCCCTTTTGACTTTATTTCTTTCTTTCATCCCCACCCACTCCGGTCTGACTCTGTCTCACTGCCACTGTTCCTGACTGTTTCTTGAAGAAAAGATTTCTCTGGGAAAAGGGCCATCAGAGCTGGGCGACCTTTGATGATCTTTGGCCTTTCCTTCTTTTGTCTCGGCAGTGGCTGCAGGCAGAGCCCAGGTGCAGGAGGAGCCATTGGCAGAGACCTCCGAGGGTACCAGCATTAGCATCAACTGCTCACACCCCAAGATACAATCGAATGACTTCATCCTCTGGTACCATCAGATTCCAGGCCAAAGCCCCAAACTCCTCTTCATAAAGGGTCCGAAAAGCTGCAGCGCTGCAGAAGGTGCGCCCCGCCCCCCCGCCCTCTGCCCCAGGACAGTTAAGACAAGGACCCCTAGGAACACAGAATTTGATGCCAGACTGAGGACAGAGCTCCTGGCCATTGATTTCAGAGAGGCTGAGCAACCAGTGCTCCCCTTCCAAAGGAGGGCAGCTGGGGCTCTCTGAAAACATGACCAAAATGTAACTTCCTTACCTTCCACTCTCTCTCATCTCTTTCTTATCTTCTGTTCTTCTGGACTGTAAGACCCCCAGAGCCAACATGGGGGATCTGCTGGCCCCTCTCCTTCTGTGGCGCAGGCAGATGGATGCCCTGTGGGATCTCTACTGTGGGCAATGGGCACAGACTTTCTACAGCTGCTAGTGCTCTCCTTGCTCTGGCCCCCTCTTCTAGAAGTGATCTCATTTTCCTGTTCAGAGTCATTCAAGTTCTCTGCATCCCAACCTCTGCCTCCACATAATCCTTTTCTTGGTGGACATTGTCTTAGGTTGCCAAGGAAGAAAGGCATTGCCTTAGGTGGCAGGGCGTAAGGTGGGGGCACAAGTGGAAGAGGAAGGGGAAGGCGAGACACAGGGCAGTGGAGCCCTTCCCGACACTGTCTCTTGGAGCTGAGGAAGACATACTCAGCTTCTCCATGGCCAGTGGTGATCAAGCCCTGTATTCTGGCATCCCTGTTTAGATATGGCCTCTTGACCTCAGAGCGTGTCCTGTAGACAGGGAGGTTGACCACTGCTGTCCCTCAGTGAGGATCCCAGTGCTGCTGGAGGCTCTGAGAAGTCAACAGCTTGCATGCCAATGAAGAAGGGAGATCCTCCTGCTTTGTATAGCCCTGTGCTGGGAAGAGAAGCTCCGTCAGAAGATGGCCTCAAAGGCTGCAGGAGTGATAATGGTCTGAGAAAAGACCTTTAAAACAGCCCCAGACCTTCTCCTCCTCATCCTCCTACCTGTCCCCAGAATGAGGGGGCATGGCCTGCACCCAAAGGCAAGGGTAGCAAGGGCAGGTCACCTCTATGCCCCCCACCCCTGAAACACAGATGTGCAGGGTTGCCCAGAGAGGTGGTAGATGCCCCATCCTTGGAAACATTCAAGGCCAGGCTGGATGGGGCTCTGAGCAACCTGATCTAGTTGTAGATGTCCCTGCCAATTGCAGGGGGGATGGAACAGATGACCTTTAAAGGTCCCTTCCATCCCAAAGCATTCTATGATTCTATAAGTTAGGGATCCACATGGCAGCTGACTTGGGTGGGCACAGACCTGTGCTGTGCTGAATATATCACTTCACACTTGGCAGTGATGTCACAAGCATGTCCTTGTCTTTATCTAGGAGTGAAACACCATGTTTTCATACAAATGTTATTTTGCTCAACAGTAGAAATGATAAATAGAGTCGTCTATTTCTAAGAAATTCCCATGAAAAATCCAAAGATGACAATGTCAGTGAATCTCAGCACGGGCAGGATTTGCACCGTGTGACAAACTGTGAGTTGAGGTCCATTTCATGATCCATAATTAGGATTTGGTAGCATCTGAAGGGGCATAAGGTTTCCTGTGCTATCCCCCTTTTCCTTCTTGTGTTATTTCCAGTTCATGGCATTTTAATCAACATCTTATGCAGCCAGAGCACCATTCTTACTGGGATCCATCTACATCCATGCTTCAGCCTCATGGGTAAAACCAAAAGGTCATCCTCCAAGTTTGGCTCCAGAAGCTCCCTCCTCTCTTCATACTCCAATCAAGTGTTAGAAGATTAAAAAATTCTTCCTGTAGTTTCTCATTTGAAGGCTGAAGAACGTTGTTTCTCTCAGCCTCTCCTCGTGTCTCGGGTTACAGAAACAAAGAATTGGTAAATTTGGAAGGGATGTCTAGAGGTCACCTGGTCCAACACCCTGCTCAGAAAGGCTCACCTAGAGTTGGTTGCCTGGACCATGTCCAGATGATTTTTGAATGTCTCCAGGGATGGAGACTCCACAACCTCTCTGGGCATCCTGTGCCAGTGCTGCCTCACCCTCACTGTCAAACATTGTTTCCTGGTGTTAAGACAGAGCCTCCTGTGTTTCACTTTGTGCCAAATGCCTCCTCTTCTGTCACTGGACACCATGGAGAAGAGCCTTGCTCCACCTTCTCACAGACTCCCATCAGATACTTGTACACATTGATGAGATCTCCCCTGGTAGAATCATAGAATTGTTTAGGTTGGAAAAGACCTTTAAGATCACGTCCAACTGCTAAACTAGCACTGCCAAGTCCACCACTAAACTATGTTCCTAAGCACCACATCTACAGGTTCTTTAAATACCTCCAGGGATGGGAACTCAACCACTTCCCTGGGCAGCCTGTTCCAATGCCTGACTACCCTTTCCATGAAGAAATTTTTTCTAATATCCAGTCTAAGCCTCCTCTGGCACAACTTGAGGCCATTTCCTCTTGTCCTATCCCTTGTTACTTGGGAGAAGAGACCGACCCCCACCTCGCTACAACCTCCTTTCAGGTAGCTGTAGAGAGCGAGAAGGTCACCCCTCACCCTTCTTTCTTCCAGGTTAAACAACCCCAGTTCACTCAGCCACTCTTCATAAGCCTTCTGCTCTAGACCCTTCACCAGCTAAACCATGTCACAGGAGAAGTCATGTCTCCAACCAAGAGCCTCTTTTCCTACAGTGGTCGCTGGTGGACGCTGAGGGAAGAGTAAGAGCTGGACAAGCAGCTGGGCTACTGCTCCTGAATACTCACTGCTGTGTCCCATTCAGTTTCAGTGGTTCAGGGTCATTCCTGAGTCTGCTGTGGCAATGCAGCCTCATGGCAAGGAAAGCCAACAGCATCCTGGGGTGCAGCAGGAAGAGCGTTGCCAGCAGGACAAGGGACTTGATCCTTCCTCTCTACTCAGCGCCGGTGAGGCCACATCTGGAGCGCTGGGTCCACTTCTGGGCTCCCCAATACGAGACAGATATTGGAGCGAGCCCAGCCAAATGGTGCAGGGACAGGAGCATCTTTCTTGTGAGGATGGGCTGAGAGGGCTGGCAGTGTTCAGCCTGGGGAAGAGAAGGCCCCTGGGGGATCTTGGCAATGTGTGTAAAGAGGTGATGGGAGGGAATGAAGAAGAGAGTCTTCTCATTCAGGCATGTTTGGGACTCCACACCTCTGCCGTGAGGACGCTCTGTAGGGTGAGAAATTACAGGCAAGGCACTAAACTGTGACCATTACTGTGTTGCAGGTTTGCAAGGGCCAAAGGGAGGTTTTTCAGCACTGGGTCATCCTTTTTCGGGCAGAGAGGCCACAGCTGGGCTTCTCACCGCCCTCCCAGTCAGAAGGTGCTTCAGCATCCTCTCCCGGGCAGACATACCCTGGTGTCGAAGCGCTGCCTCTCAGCTCCAGGTCTCATGGCCAAAGGGGCCTGGGGCACCTGCGAATTCCTGTAGGAGCCTGAAGGAAGAGATCAAGCAGTCTGCTGTCAGGAGATAGGAGGCTGCAGGCTCTTCTCCTGCTTTTGGCTCCTCCTGGACATCACAACCAGCGCAACCAGCCCCCAGCAAGGGAGCAGTGTCCATGCTGAACTTCTCCTGCCATCCAGTGCCCAGCCAGAGACAGGGGCCTGCACCCACCTTTCTCGAGGACAGAGACAGCCCCCCTTAAAGCCTCCGACATGCTCCTTGTCCCTCAGTGGTGTCTGAAAGGAGGTAGAACCATGAACAGTCAAAGGCACCAGGAAGCAGGAGTCTGACTCCCTCTCCCTACAGGGGGTTTCTCTCTCTTCTCAAATGTCTCTGGAAATAGCACCTGTTGTAAACATCCTACCCAGAGTCAGACACACCACCTCTCTCTGGCAAGAGGACACACAACCCTCTTCCTTACAAATATCTTCTCCCCATCCCTTCAGGTACCACAATTGACTCCTTGTCTGGAGGTGAGACCTTCCAGAAGGGTGAGAAGAGAGGATCATCTTATAAACTCAGAGGTGTTTCTGCCTACAGTGGGATCAGAACTCATTACGGGATGCAGTGGAGAAAGTATTTTAGGATGGTGCAAGACATGGGGGGCTTAGCAGAAGCAGCAGAGACAGGGAAGGGGAAGGATCAAGGCAGTTTGGCCTGGAGAAATCATGGGAAGACAGATGGAGAACAAGGATGAGAGGAGCTGATCCCATGTGAACACGTGACTGATCTGCATGCTCCCCTGGCCATGCCTGGTTGTCCAGGCCTTGTTTGTCCTCTTGCCAGTAGCTCCCTGGAAACACAGTTATGAAGTCCAGCTGGGACAGGGAGCAGGGCTGATCCTTCACTCTGTGCCACTGAAGCCTCTGACCATGGGCTTTGAACTGCTCTGTCAGCTACTCAAGCCACACAGAGTTCCCCAGGGACTGGCTGGAGCCCACAGTCTCTTCCCAGAGGCCTCCTTCCAGCTCTCACTCACCTCAGACTTCCAGCCCCTTAGGGAAACTTTGCCAATCTCTTTCTGACTCACTCATCAAGCAGGAACCTGGCTTCCCATGAGGCTGCATTCAGTGTGTCCAGTCCACACTTTTACCTTGTCTCCTGGGCCTCAATTCCAAAGGTTCTGAATCCTGTAAAACAAGCTCATGGTCTCAACACTGAGCCACTGTGAGGAGTGCTTGAAGGTGCCTGTGACCACAACATCCCCTTCTCCTGTCAGTGTGGACCCCAAAGTCCTGACTCCATGGGAAGACTTTTTAATGCTAGCAGGATTGTTTTAAAAGCTCCTTGAAAGCCTGTACCATGCAGTTTTTAATTGTATATCCGAGCTTTTACAAAGTAATGAAATGCAAAACCCCTTCTGGTTGGTCTTTCCTAGGTCAAGTTTTGCCTTAGCAACTCAGCACTGGAGTCCCTGAGTTTACAGAGCAGAGGAAAGCACCTGCTCAGGGCTCCCTTGGCTGAGCCACTGGGGAAAGTCAGAAGCCCGAGCAGAGGCCCTGTATGTTCCATGCCAGCAGTGGCCGGTCCCTGCAGCAGGACCAAGGGCTGCCCGTCTGCCCGTGGGCAGGAGGAGCTCTGCTCCCCGCCTCCCTGTGCAGAGCAGAGAGGTGCTGCTCCTCACTGGGAGCCAGCGGGGCCACTGGGGGCAATTGCTCCTTCCCGGGCACCGCCAGACACCACCACCGCTCCAGCTGTGAATCCTGCCCCGCTGCTGCCACTGTTGCAGGGAGTTTCTGTCTGTGTCCCAGTGCTGGTGCCAGCGGTGGGCCAGCGGGGGTGCCTGGCTGCAGACCTGGCTCTTCTCCCCATGTCTCCCGCAGCACAGTAGTGAAGCAGGGGGGACACCTTCTGCCACAGTAGCGGCTGGAAATGCCAGAGAGGTCACAGCAGCCAGAGGTGATGGGCACTCCCTGAGAGCTGAGGATGCTGCCAGCAGCAGCGGAGGTGGAGGATCCCACAACGGTGTTCTGTGGGAAAGAGCTGAGGATGGGTCCAGGCAGGGCCACCACCGCGGGGGAGGGCTAGATGATGACGGTGGAGTTCTGGCACTGCCTGACACAGGGCTCATTGCAGCTGTTGGCCAGCAGGGTTGGGCCACATGGCCGGCATGGCAGGCACTGGTTGTAGCAGGACATGTCTCTGGGTTGGAGGTGCACCTGGGGGAGAGGGCAGAGAGGAATCAGAGCACAGGTGTGTGTGAGGAGCAATCTGCCATGATTCCATGACCCCACCACGAGCGTTTTCTTCTCAGACTATATAAAACTACCTCCACCAGAAGCACAAAGCTTCAGGCTACCCAGCTTGGTGCACAGATGATGACAAAAAAGCTGAGTATGTTGAAGATGACAGGTCAAAATAAGATGCCATTTTGTGGCCTGAACATAGTAAGAAAACATTGCAAAACATGACATTGCAAAACTTTTTAGATTCTCTGTGGGGAAAATTTGGACAGAGATCCAGCCTACTCAAACATCGTAAGACAACCAGATGAGTTGTATGATTACCTCTTTTCTCCAGCTTACGATATGTCCTCTTGTGAGACTTTATTGATGAGGATGTGGCCACTGTCTCATGGAAGCGTGCCAAAGGGTGCATGACCCTAGAGTACAACACTAACATTTCTATAGCTTGCTTCAGAACAGTATACGCGCACCTAGAGCTTTACAATCTCTTAAGTTTCTGGCAAGACCATTGCCTTTATCTTGACACAGACTCTATGATACTTATGAGTTGTCCAGGGGACTGGGACCTCCCTGCTTGGCGACTGCTTAGGCAAGTTGATGGGCAAGTGTCTGCCAGATGAGAATGTTGTGGAGTTTATGTCATCAGGCCCTAAATCCTACAGCTACTTGCAGTCTGAAGAAAGTGTTGTTAAAGGTTAAAGGCATCACTCTAGATGCAACAAATAGAGGAAAAATCAGTTTTGAGGCACTGAGGAATCTTGTGTTGGATTATGATGTAAATCCAGACAGTGACAACCCTAAAAAGATTGTGATAGAGCGGTATTGTATCACCAGGAACAAGCAGAAGTGGGTAATAGAAACCAAGGCTCCTTTGGAAGACACAGAAGGTGGTCTACAGCAAGAGAGTACTGACTGAAAATTTAAAAGCCTCCTCTATGGTTTTTGATCATGGGCATGTGCTGAAAGCATCCCTTTTCTGCTATCCTGGAAGGGTTTAGAAACTGTGGGAAAAGTTATTTCATAAAAAGTCTTCTGGAGAATCACAGAATGGTTGAGGTTGGAAAGGACCTCTGAAGATCATCTTGTCTAACCACTCTTCTGAAGCATGGCCATCTAATGCAGGTTCCCCAGAACCATGTCCAGATGGCTTTTGAATATCTCCAAGAAGGGAGAATAAAAAAAGTGTTTCCTGATGTTTCAGACACAGCCTCCTGTGTTTCAGCCTGTGCCCATTGCCTGTGGTCCTGTCACTGGGCACCTTTGAGAAGAGCCTGGCTCCATCTTCTTTGTACCCTCCCTTCAGGTGTTTATACATGTTGATAAGATCCCCCCTGAAAGCTCTCTTTGTGCTGAACAGACCCAGCTCTCGCAGCCTTTCCTCCTAGCAGAGATGCTCCACTTCATTCATCATCTTTGTGCCCCTTCACTGGGTTCTCTCCACTACTTCCATAGCTGCCTTGCACTGGGGAGTCTAGAACTGGAACCAGTACACCAGGAGTGGCCTCACCAGTGCTGACTAGAGGGGAATGATCACCTTCCTTGACCTTCTGGCAACTCTCCTCCCAGTGCAGCCCAGAATATATTGTTGGCTTTCTTTGAGGCAAGGGCGAATTGCTGGCTCATTGTCAGCTTGGTGTCCAGCAGGACAAGCCAGGTTTTTTTCTGCAAAGCAGCTTTAAACAGCTGGGCAGTCCCCAGCACATCCTGATGCATGGGCTTGATCCTCCTCAGGTGCAGGATGTGGCCCTTCTGTTTGTTGAAGTGCAGGAGGTTCCTGTCAGCCCATTTCTCCAGCCTATTGAGGTCCTTCTGGATGGCAACCTGATCCTCTGGTGTATCAGCCACTCTTTTAGTTTAGTGAGAAATTAGGTCATTCGAAGTGGAGGTTCCCTGTCCAGGAAGGAGCAGGAGAAGCCAAGAATCTCTTTCGCTTTTCCTGTTGACCTGCCCAGCAAAGGGAGAGAGCCTAGCAGGTCATTCAAGGCTGGTTTCTGGGGTCCTCACAGTGGGCTTTGAGGGGAGCACAAGAAAGCAGCAAAGAAAAGAGAGAAAAGGGTGAGTGGAAGAGAGGAAAGATAGACATTGGCTATGTTTTCTGAGAGCCCAGGCTGGCCCTTTCCAGTCTGCCCTTGCAGGGCAAGCCAGAGATGGTCAGCTGCTCTTAAAACAACGGCACAAAGTTTGATCCTCTGTCCAGCATCATGCTCTGAGTTCCCGGGGGTCCTTGTTCAAGACCGTTGCCAGCATCTTTGTCAGGGGGGGCACCTTCTGCCACCGTAGCAGCTGGAAATGCCAGAGAGGTCACAGCAGCCAGAGGTGATGGGCACTCCCTGAGAGCTGAGGATGCTGCCAGCAGCAGCGGAGGTGGAGGATCCCACAACGGTGTTCTGTGGGTAGGAGCTGAGGATGGGTCCAGGCAGGGCCACCACCACTAGCTGGAGCTGGATGACGACGGTGGAGTTCTGGCACTGCCTGACACAGGGCTCATTGCAGCTGTTGGCCAGCGGGGTGGGGCCGCAGGGCTGGCAGGGCTGGCACTGGTCGCAGCAGGACATGTCTTGGGTGCCCAAGATGCACCTGATAGAGGGCAGGGAGGAAGCAAAACGTGGGGATGTGTGAGGAGCAGCTTGTCACCACACCATGAGGGAGCCAAAGAACAGGCAGGGCCAGGAGGTGAAGGCTGTGCAGAGATGGATGAGGGCTTCTTGGCCTCATCCTGCCAGGGCCCAAAAACAGCCACCAGCTCCTATGCAGCTACTGCCTAGCCCCTCCCTCCAGAAGCCACCTCAGTACAGTCCCAGCTTCCCTCTGTGTCTAATTTTCTCCCTCTCCCACAACAAGCAGCCCCAAGATCTGGCATATGACAAAGCTGGTATCAGCTGAGAAGTCCATTAAGGTGAGACCTCCTTTGAGGGAAAGTGGAGAAGGTGAAGGGACTTCAGACTCACCTAGTTCCCACAGAGAAGGAGGCCAGAGAAGCGGATGAGAGAGCAAGGAGCTGGGCTGCCTTTTATGGTGGACCTTTACTGCCCCAGGCTGCCAGAGGCATCCCTTGCAGCGGTGATTATTTTCTGACAAGCTCATCTTGAATGCAAAGCATCCCAGCTAATGCAATGGGCTGTGTTTAGGTTTCCTGAATTGCTGTCTTTTCATTTCCTGCTTTATGCCAGGCACATTCCCCAGGGAAGGCACCTTTTGCGTGACAGGATGAGAGGCCCAAGCATTTCCAGAGCAAAACACATCACCGTGGGCAGAGAACTCTCATATGCTGGAGGAGTCAAGTAAATTATGTCAGTCTGGGTCACACATTTAGGTCTTTTTGTGGCCCTGCTGGCAAGGAGTGGCCCATCTCCTGAGTTTGACCCTATCCCACACCTAACACTGCTCTCAGGAAAATTCTGCTGGCCTGTTTTGCCTCCTCCTGTTCGAGAGAGGCATGGGGAGAGATTTGTTGCAGGCGCCATTCCAAATCTCAGAAGGAAAGGCCTGACAACAAATGGTGTAATAAAATACCTGGTTTAGTAAGACAAAATAAAAAGAGAAATATAGATAGCAAGTAAAGCTTACATCCCTTCAGATGCTGGGAACCCTGGATTCATGCAGCATTGTACAGACCCAGGTGGATTTTCCCAAGATGCACTGTGCAGATCCCATCCAGAAAGAGCTTCTGCTCCACTCCCATGCTGTGGTGCCTTTTATTTTGTGTAACAAAAAAAGAAATCATACATCTCGTCCTTACACTCTGGAAGGTTATTTCTGCCATAACACCCACCAGCACGCAGCACAGGCTGGCACAGGGCACTCCAGCAGGTTCCCTTGCAGCAGCTACTTGTGCTAATGTAGGGGCTTCTCAAGTCTTTAGTGCAAGGCCCAGTAGAGCAGACATGTCTTGCCCAAGATCACTGACTTCTTGGATACAATGTCTTCCGCAAGGGTCCCAATACACCTCCCCTCTCTGTGCAGTCTCCCTGGGTACCTAGACAACACCATTAGCATGTTTAGGGTCTTGTCCTTCCCCAGAATGCTGCCCAGAATCCCTGCTAGGACTGTCCCCAGGGTGTCCCCAGTTGAGTGCACAGTTGGTCATGTTTATGCATGTGTTCTCTTGTCTGCACTTGTCCGCATTTGTGCAAGTGCTTGTCAGTGCAGATTTTCACATGCTTCTACACGGGTCTGTATGAGCATGTGCATGTTTGTGTGTCCTTGTGTGTCACTTATCATGAGGGTATTTGCCAGTCACAGCAAGAACACTCTACACTGCTCTGTCCATGAGCTCCACAAAGCAGCCAGAGCCAGAAGGAGCCTGAGTGCAGTTGAACAACAACAGAACAGACCTGGCAGAGAACTGCCCACAGCACAGGCACTGAAACGCAACTTTCTGTATCTTCAGCCCTCTTCTTCCTGCCCCTGCAAAGCTCACACTGTTTTACTGCTGATTTCAGGCCCCAACAAGGATGGTTTGACAACAGTTTGGGTTCTTAGCTTAATTCAGTATTCATAGTGCCTCAGCATAGCTAGAAGTCACCTCTCTATTCCTCACCAGCCCAAGACACAGCTGTTGTCCAAAGTGTTAGAGAGAACAAAAGGACAGGGCTTGCTTTATGAGCTCCTTGTTTGAGGCAAGGAAACATTACTGGCTTATTGTCAACTTAATGTCCAGCAGGATGACCCAGGTCATTTTCTGCAAAGCTGCTTTACAGCTGAGCAGTTCCCAGCACATACTGATGCATGGACTTGTTCCTCCCCAGGTGCAGGACTTTGCCTTTGTGTCCAAAGGAGGAAGTGTGGGTACCTTGTTGCCCTCCCACAGGCACTGCACCAAACCAGCTCCTTCCCATTGTGACTCTCCCAGTGCTCACATCAGTTGAGTAGTCTGGTGCAGTCACCTGCACCATCACCTCCTTGCACTGAAATCCCTCCTTCTTCTGGTACTGGTCATCTGGGAGCAGTGAGTCCAGGTACCTTCTGGGCACTGCAGGGTCCTCCAAGAACAGTGGCTGCTTTGTCCAGGGGATGTTCACAACCTGGGCAGATTTCAGCTGACGGTCTGTGATTTACAGGGCCAAGGTCACCTTGCAGCCTTGACTGGCGGAAGAGTACATTACTGCAGAATTAAATGCACAGCAGTGAAGGCTCCTCTCTCCACTGTATGCGAAGTACCCACCAAAATGAGAAACACACTAAAGGCTGCAGATCTGCCAGGAGGCTGAAGAGAAAGAAAGGTGCTGCCCAGGAGCAGTTGTTCCCAGTGCCAGGGCTGCTCCTTGGCAGTTCTCCACTCACCAGCTCCAAACACCAGGGTTTTGCTTCCAGCACCTGTCCCTGTCTCAGTCTCAGTCCCTTTCCTTTCCACTGTGCCAGCAGGAGCTGGGGAGCCCCATACCCTGCCCTTATGCAGGTGTAGAGCTGCACTGGGAATGGGGCTGCAGATCCTCCCACTCCACCACCCCACCAGCCTGCCCTGCCCCAGCCATCACTGAGCCAACCCATTGGAATCTGGATTCCATCTCCCTATTCTAGGAACTTATATGTTCACCCATTAAAATACCTTTTTTTCCCCCTTATGATAAGGATATATGATACCTTTTTTCCCCCCTGTCTCCGAGACCTCATGTGTGGAGAAATACTGAACAGCTGCTTCCAAAATAACAGAGGCTGAACTAAGAGAAACCTGAAACCTTTTAAAAATAACACTACACCTGTGTTTCCCAGAGCCCTGAACGTTATGAGGAGCCGTTATGCTTTCAAAAGCCCTCCCACGAACAAAGAGCACGCAAAAGTAGATACACTCTACAGCGAGAGAGAGAAGTTCCCTTGCAGAGTAAATCTTATGAAGGGACGGGGAAACCCAGGAAAAAGTGCAGGAAGCCACTGAGACTGTCCACTCTGCTGCGAAGACAAGCAAAGGCAAAAGGTGAATGGGCCTCATTCTTGCCCTCCTCACCCCAGAGGTGTGACTATGTCACACACTCCCCAGCACACTCCGCAGGATGCAGTCATTTCATTGTGCTGCCAAGAGTGCCTTGCTCTGTAGTGTGCTGAGAGTGACCCAAGGGACAAGGATTATGGAGCCAGGAAAAATGATCTTCACCATGGCTGTGTCAGCATGTGTCCTGCTAATCCAGTCAGGTGGGTATATTTGTGCACTTGTTATTGTTTCTTAGAGTTTTAGTAGGCTACACAGAGGTCTGTGCTGACAAGATGATGAGGTCAGGGAGAAATGCAGAGGGGTCATGGTAATAGATATCTGAACTTTCCTTTTCTTTGGAAAGACACAAAGGTTTGGGTAAAACATAGCCTTAAAGATAGAGCAAGTGAGAGAAGGAAGCAAGATTCTCTGCAGACACATTTCTGCCTGTGTTGCAGGTCTTGTTGGAGGTGACCCACAGAAGCAGTTCTTCTCTGAAGTGTCAACCACAGTTGGGCAGCGAGTGGTTCTGCCCTGCCAGTCCACCACCGAGGACAGTGACAGCAACTTGAATTTCTTCTGGTACCGCCAGCTCCGGGGGGAAACTTTGACGTTTCTCCTGCAAGCATTTAGAGCTTCAGGGAATGACAAGTTCCGCAATGGCCGATTCTCTATGGTGGTCTATGAAAATAAAACAGCCCCCTTAGAAATAGCGACTGTCTCTTTCCAGGACACTGCGATTTATTACTGTGCTCTGGAACACCACGTTAAGCTAAGCCCCGTTTCCGCTTGTGCAAAATCTGCATTGTCAAGAACAGCACGGGAGGGGTGAGGCCCTGCATCTTTCAACTTTGGCAGTGCTTTCGTCTCTGAAATGATCCTCTCCTTCTTATATCAACCTTTCCAACATCTCCCATCCCAGCTCCTCCCTACTTTTCTCAAAGACCTGATCTATGCAGAGGTATTCAGACTGGGGACTTAGAAGTGCAGGACCATGGGACTGTTTGCAGATGAGCCGAGACACAGCTTTCCTCACTTCCTCACACAGAAACCAACACCCCTCAAAGAAACGACCAACACCCCTGGACATAACTTCCAGTTGCAGCATCAATCCTTACCTGCTGTTGGTTCCTCTGGGAGCTGACACTGTAGAACCCAGTGCTACTGGGGTGACAGCATCCTGGCCGAGGTCTTGACCCAGCTGTGGGCAGAGCAAGGGAATCCATGTCTCTGCTTTGCTCCTGGCCAGCCCTAGCCCTCGACACAGCTACCCAATGGACCACAAACCCTCATCTTTCTACTCTTTGCAGAGCAGCCAAGGAACAGGAAAGCAGCTTTTACTGTAATGCCTTAGCACTGGGCAGGGTATCCTTCTGTCCTGGTTTCAGCTGGGACAGAGTTAATTTTCTTCTTAGTAGCTGGTAGAGTGCTGTGTTTTGGGTGTAGGATGAGAACAATGTCGATAACACACTGATGTTTTGGTTCTTGCTAAGTAGTGCTAAGTTGCTGCTAAGTAGTTGCTAAGCAGTGCTTACACTAAGTCAAGGACTTTTCAGCTTCCCATGCTCTGCCAGGTGCACAAGAAGCTGGGATGAGCACAACCAGGACAGCTGGCCCAAACCGCAAAAGGGCTATTCCATACCATATGATGTCATGCTCAGTATATAAGCTGAGGAAAGAAGGAAGGGGAGGGGACATTCGGCATGATGGCGTTTGTCTTTCCAAGTAACCGTTACGTGTAATGGAGCCCTGCTTTCCTGGGGATGGCTGAATCCCTGCCTGCCGATGGGAAGCAGTGAATGAATTCCTTGTTTTGCTTTCTTTGCGTGCGCAGCTTTTGCTTCACCTATTAAACTGTTCTATTTAATTTTACTTTAATTATTAAACTGTTCTCACCTCAGCCCTAGAGTTTTCTCCCTTTTAATCTTCCAATTCTCTCCCCCATCCCACCGGTGGGGGGGAGTGAGCAAGCAGCTGTGTGGTACTTAGTTGCTAGCTGGGGTTAAACCACGACACCTTCTCTGTGCTGCACATAGTTAAATGATGAGATCCTCACACACACACGCCAGTCAGCATAAAGTCAACTCCTTTGGAAAATATGAATAAAGAGAAAAGCTAAAGCATAGTAAAATTAAGATATACTTAAGCGACCGATAGCATTGCAGCCCGTGAGGCAAGAAGCTCTACATACTAGTGAAAGGTATCCCCTAACACTGCCCTGAGATCATCAAATAATGATGACTGATGAAGATGAATAAGATGATGAAGAGGAAGATGAAGACGATGATGATGATGATGATGATAATGGGGTTCCCCCAGGGTTGTGCTCACTGTTTGGTAGCACTGGGGACGCAAAGGCAATTTGGTTTGGGCAGCCCAGAGCCCAGGCAGGACTCAGCTTGTTCTGTGGGGAGAACAGGCCAGGGAGCCTCTTGCAGCCACCAAGGTCCTGTCTCCCACAAGAAGTTTTGCCACCAGGACAAGCATAACTGCAGTGCACTGGGCATCACCACACTGGATCTGAAGGACACCTTCTTGTGTCCTGCAGGAATGACAAGAAAAGTCACCCAAGGGTGCCCTGGCCATTACAACTACTTTCTCTTCACGACTTCTCAGCTTTTGGGTTCAGGGTTGGCACAGGCCAGAAGAGTGCCAAGGGAGTAACAGGACTCTGACTGGGACATAGAGAGAAGGTGGGTTAGGCAGGCGTGACAAGTGTACAGGCAGGGCAAATGTGGGGAAAGGTGGGGATAGCTAACATGGAGCACTTCTGGCTGTGTGAGCTCCCGTGTCCATGGACACTTTCCCATCTCAGGAAGGATGACAAGGAGACATGGCTCCTGAGGGCCCGAGCAGGTCCCTGCAGCCCCAGCACCGCCCTACAAGCATCTCCGACTGCCCACCTCTGCTGTTTCCTCAACGTGGAAGGCACAGTGGACATAGCCCGATGTCACTGGTCACCCACAAGACAGCTGTACAGCCCAGCAGGAAACAAGGGCAAGAATAGGTTGCAAGACATGGGAGGGATGATCCGGGGCTTGCAGGGCTGCAGTGGCGGTGGGGAAGGGGGACATCTCTGGTAAGGAAAGGAGGAGTGTGGAGCAAGGCGACAGAATTGCAGACGGTTCTTTCTGCACTGTATGTCTTGGTCGCCGCGGGCAGGGGACGGGAGTGAGGCCAGGGCGGGCTGGAGGTGCGGGGCACGGGGAGGGTCCTGCGAGGGGCCGCTGCGGGCCCGACAGCCCGGCCCTGGCGCTGGCGCTGGCGCTGGCGCTGGCGCTGGGCGAGAAGCCGGGAGAGCGTGGGAGCCGCGCTGGGAGCCAGGGGCCAGGAGCCTTGGGGTGGCGGGGCGCCGCGCTCCTGCTCTGCCCACGCCCCTGGCCCGCGTCCCTCCCCGCGCCCGCCCTTCTCCTGGCCCGGAGGGGCCGCGGCCCCGGGGGGCCGGGCCGGGTGGGTTGGGGGCGGGCAGAGGCGTCGGCGCTGCCCCGGCGAGGGGCCGAGGCGGACAGGAGCAGGAGCAGGGGCAGGGGCATGAGCAGGATGAGGCTGAGGCTGAGGCTGGGTGCGGAGCGCGGGTCCGCTGGGCTCCTGTGCGGCTGGGGCCGGGCCCTTGGGCCCCGTCCGTCCCCGGCGCGGCAGGGCGCGATGGCGCCCGGGCTGGGGCCGTGGCTCCTGGCCTTGTCCTTGGCCGCGGGGCCGGCAGGTGAGAGGCGGGCGGGGAGGGCAGCGAGGCCGGGGCTGGGCCCGGGGCTGGGGCTGCCCGCGGGCGGCCCTGCCCGTGCCGGGGCCGCGGGGCTGCGGGGCAGCGGCTGCTCCCGCGGCGGGCGCGCTGTCGCCTGGCGCTCGCCTTCCTGAGCGGGGGAGCGGGGAGCGGGTGGCGTGGGCGGGAGAGGGAGAGGGCGAAGGAGAGGAAGAGGCAGGGGCAGGGTCCGGGGCAGGGGGAGGCTGTCGGGCAGCGGGTCGGGCCGCAGTGTCGGGAGCAGGCGCGGCTCAGCCCCGAGGAGGGCAGGCGGGGCACTGCCCCGGGCGCGGGGCTTTGGCGGGAGAGAGGGGGGTGGCGGCTGGGGCTGTGCCGGGGCGGGGGGCGGCGGGGCGGCGGGTGAAGGTCCTCGGGCCGTGGGCGCGCCCTGCCCGGCTGCCTGCGCTCTCCGTCCGCAGGGGTGTGGGCGCAGCTGAGGCTGGTGGAGGCCGGCGGAGGGCTGCGAGTGCCCGGGGACTCCGTGCTCCTCTCCTGCCGTGGGTACGGCTTCAGCTTCGGGACCTCTGCAATTCGCTGGTACCGTCAGGCACCCGGTGGCACACTCGAGTGGGTTTCCTTCATCAACCTCTTGGGTAGTACCAAGAATTACGGGGCAGCAGTGGAGGGTCGAGCCACGGTGTCCCGGGACAATTCCCAGTCCGAGTCGTCTCTGTCCCTGCGTGCCCTGCACCCCCGGGACTCTGCCCGCTACTTCTGTGCCGTTCACACAAGGACAGGAAATCCAGCTGAGCTTGAACAGAAAGGTGCTGGGGCCCAGCTCAGGGTGCATGAGATGTGGGGAAGGTGAATGTTGCCAGGGACGAGGAGGGGGCAGGTCTCAGGGCTGTTCCCAAGGAGTCAGGTGCCACCCCTGTGCACCGCAGGTGT
>NW_028121092.1:0-34761 GCF_965183815.1 Platalea leucorodia
TGTGGGGGCCTGCCCCCCACCGCCATGGGGCAGCCCCCCACCGCCGTGGGGCAGCCCCCCACCGCCGTGGGGCCGCCCCCCGGCACTATAGGGCAGCCCCCCACCGCTATGGGGCAGCCCCCCACCACCATGGGGCAGCCCCCCACCGCCGTGGGGCAGCCCCCCAGCACTATGGGGCAGCCCCCCACCGCCGTGGGGCCGCCCCCCGGCGCCATGGGGCAGCCCCCCACCGCCGTGGGGCAGCCCCCCACCGCTATGGGGCCGCCCCCCACCGCCGTGGGGCCGCCCCCCGGCACTATAGGGCAGCCCCCCACCGCCATGGGGCAGCCCCCCACCGCCGTGGGGCAGCCCCCCACCGCTATGGGGCAGCCCCCCACCGCCATGGGGCCGCCCCCCGGCAGCAGCGGCGAGGGGGGGGGCTGGGCCTGCGCCTCCTGCACCTTCCTGAACCCCGGCCCCAGCGTCCTCTGCGGGGTCTGCGAGCGCCCCCGCCTCGCCCGCCGCCCGCCCCCCGCCCCCCAGGTGGGTCCGGGGGGGCCCGGGGGGGTGGGGGTGGGGGGGCTGGGGGCCCCCCGGCGCTGACACCCCCCCCACCCCCCCCCCAGGGCTGGCGCTGCCCCCACTGCACCCACTGGAACCAGGCCCCGGGGCCGGGCTGCGCCGTCTGCCACCGCGGCGGGGGGGAGGCCCCGCCGCCCCCCCCCGCCCCCCCGCGCCCCGCGACGGTGACGACGGCGACGGCGGGGCCCCCCCCCGCCCCCAGCCCTTCCCAGGAGGCCGAGCGGCGGCGGCAGCAGCGGCTGCGGGAGGACGGGCAGCGCCTCGTCGCCCTCGTCAGGGTGAGCCCCCGCGCCGCCCCGGGGGGGTTGGGGGGGGTCCCCGGGGGGGTGAGGGGTCCCCACGGGTGCCCCCAGGGGTTTTGGGGTGCCCTTAGGGGTGTCCCCAGGGGTATTTCGGGGGGGGGGGGTCCCCAGGGAGTTTGGGGGGGGGGCCCCATGGGTTTCGGGGGGGTCCACAGGGGTTTTGGGGTGCCCCCCCAGGGGTTTTGGGGGGGTTCCCATGGGTTTTGGGGTGCCCCCGTGGGTTTTGGGGCGTCCCCATGGGTCTTAGGGTGCCCCCAGGGTGTCCCCGTGGGTTTGGGGGGGTCCCCTGGGCTTTTGGGGGGGTCCCCATGGGTCTTGGGGTTCCCACGTGTGGTTTTGGGGGGTCCCCGTGGGTTTGGGGGGGGTCCCCATGGGTTTGGGGGGGTCCCCATGGGTCTTGGGGTTCCCACCCATGGTTTGGGGGGGGTCCCATGGGTTTGGGGGGGTCCCCATGGGTCTTGGGGTTCCCACGTGTGGTTTTGGGGGGTCCCCGTGGGTTTGGGGGGGGTCCCCATGGGTTTGGGGGGGTCCCCATGGGTCTTGGGGTTCCCACGTGTGGTTTTGGGGGGTCCCCGTGGGTTTGGGGGGGGTCCCCATGGGTTTGGGGGGGTCCCCATGGGTCTTGGGGTTCCCACCCATGGTTTGGGGGGGTCCCCGTGGGTTTGGGGGGGGTCCCCATGGGTCTTGGGGTTCCCACCCATGGTTTGGGGGGGTCCCCATGGGTCTTGGGGTTCCCACCCGTGGGTTTGGGGGGGTCCCCGTGGTTTCTGGGGGGGCCCCCATGGTTTCTGGGGGGGTCCCCGTGGTTTCTGGGGGGGTCCCCATGGTTTGGGGGGGCCCCCCCGGGTTGGGGTGCCCCGGTTGGGGGCGCGCCTGACGGCGGGGCGGCGGCAGGCGGCGGAGGCGCAGGGGGTGCCGGCGGAGGCGGTGGTGGCGGGGGGCGGCGGCGCTGGGGGGCGCGGCGGGGGCGGCGGTGGGGCGGGCGCGGGCGGGGCTGGGGGCGGCGCTGGGGGCGCTGGCGGGGGCGGCGGGGCGGCGGGGGGCGGCCGAGCCGGGGGGGCCGCTGGGGGCCTTCTCCCTGCGCGAGGCCGCCCGCGCCTGGGCCCGCGCCCACGCCCGCCCCCAGCGCGCCCTGGAGGCCTGCCTGGGCGCCCGCCGCCGGCAGGTACGGGGCGGGGCCGGGGGGGCGGGGCCGGGGGGGCGGGGCTTGGGGGGGCGGGGTCGGGGGGGCGGGGCTTGGGGGGTGGGTGGCGGGGCCCCTGTGGGGATGGGGGCTGGCTGGGGGGGCGGAGCTTAGGCCAGGAGGCGGGGCTATGGGGCTGGGGGAGGTCCCTCTGGGGTGGCTGGGGGCGTGGCTTAGGCCAGGAGGTGGGGCTGGGGGCGTGGCTTGTGGGGGCGGAGCTTAGAGTGAGGAGGGGCTGTCCCTCTGTGGGTAGTGGGGGCGTGGCTTGTGGGGGCGGAGCTTAGAGTGAGGAGGGGCTGTCCCTCTGTGGGTAGTGGGGGCGTGGCTTGGTGTGGGGGTGGAGTTTAGGCCAGGAGGCGGGGCTATGTGGCTGGGGGAGGTCCCTCTGGGGGGGCTGGGGGCGTGGCTTGGTGTGGGGGCGGAGCTTAGAGTGGGGCGGGGCTATGGGGCTGGGGAGGTCCCCCTGTGGGGGGGGCTGGGGGCGTGGCTTGGTGTGGGGGTGGAGCTTAGAGTGAGGCGGGGCTGTCCCTCTGTGGGTAGTGGGGGCGTGGCTTGGTGTGGGGGTGGAGCTTAGGCCAGGAGGCGGGGCTATGGGGCTGGGGGAGGTCCCTCTGGGGGGCTGGGGGCGTGGCTTAGGCCAGGAGGTGGGGCTATGGGGCTGGGGAGGTCCCTCGGGGGGGCTGGGGGCGTGGCTTGTGTGGGGGGCGTGGCTTAGAGTCAGGTGAGGCTGTCCTGAGGAGTGGGGGTGTGGCTTCATGGGGGCGGAGCTTAGAGCAGAGGCGGGGCTATGGGGCTGGGGTGGTCCCTCTGGGGGGGGCTGGGGGCGTGGCTTAGGCCAGGAGGCGGGGCTATGGGGCTGGGGGCGTGGCTTCGCGCGGGGGCGGGGCTTAGAGCAGGGGGTGAGGCCGGGGCTGCCCCTCTGCGGGTAGCTGGGGGGCGGGGCTTAGAGCGCGCGGGGGCGGAGCTTCCCCCCCCGCAGCCCCTGGGTGTGTGCCGCGGGTGGGCGGGGCTTGCCGCGGCGGGGGCGTGGCTAATGGGGGGGCGTGGGCGTGGCTAAAGGCAGGGCCGAGGGCCCCAGGGCAGGGGCTGAGGGCGCTGGGGGGGGGGGGCGGCGGGACTGGGGGGCACTGGGGGGGACTGGGCGGGACTGGGGGGCACTGGGCGGCACTGGGGGGCACTGGGGGGCGCTGGGGGCTGACGGCGTGTCCCGGCAGCTGCGGGCGCTGGCGGCGCTGGGGTTCGGGGAGCGGGGCGCGGCGGGCGCGGCGCTGTACCAGAACGGGGGCGACCTGTGGGGGGCGCTGGGCGACCTGCAGCGGCCCCGCCTCCAGCCCCTGCTGCGGCGCCTCTGGGTCCCCCCGCCCCCCCTCGACTTCGACTGCCCCGACCAGCAGGTGCGGGACTGGGGGCACTGGGGGCACTGGGGGGGACTGGGAGGGGGATTGCGGGGGACTGGGAGGGACTGGGGGGGGATTGGGGGGGACTGGGGGCACTGGGGAGGGACTGGGGGGGGATTGGGGGGGACTGGGGGGGATTGGGAGGGACTGGGGGGGACTGGGAGGGGGATTGCGGGGGACTGGGAGGCACTGGGGGGGGATTGGGGGGACTGGGGGGGATTGGGAGGGGACTGGGAGGGGGAACTGGGGGGGGACTGGGAGGGGACTGGGGGGCACTGGGGGGGGATTGGGAGGGACTGGAGGGACTGGGGGGGATTGGGGGGGGACTGGGAGGGGACTGGGGGGAGATTGGGAGGGACTGGAGGGACTGGGGGGGATTGGGGGGGGACTGGGAGGGGACTGGGGGGAGATTGGGAGGGACTGGAGGGACTGGGGGGGGGATTGGGAAGGACTGGGGGGGATTGGGGGAACTGGGAGGGGCTGAGGGGGGATTGGGGGAACTGGGAGGGGCTGAGGGGGGATTGGGGGGACTGGGAGGGGGATTGGGGGAACTGGGAGGGACTGGGGGGCACTGGGGGGGGATTGGGAGGGACTGGGAAGGGACTGGGAGGGGGTTAGGGGTTACTAGGAGAGGGTTAGGGTTACTGGGAGCGGGTTTGGGGTTACTGGGAAGGGGGCTAGGGTAACTGGGAGGGGGTTAGGGTGACTGGGAGGGGGCTAGGGTAACTGGGAGGGGGTTAGGGGTTACTAGGAGTAACTGGGAGGGGGCTAGGGTAACTGGGAGGGGGTTAGGGGTTACTGGGAAGGGGGTTAGGGGTTACGGGGAGTAACTGGGAGGGGGCTAGGGTAACTGGGAGGGGGTTAGGGTGACTGGGAGGGGGCTAGGGTAACTGGGAGGGGGTTAGGGGTTACTGGGAGGGGGTTTGGGGTTACTGGGAGGGGGTTAGGGTTACTGGGAGGGGGTTTGGGGTTACTGGGAGTTAGGGGTTACTGGGAGGGGGCTAGGGTAACTGGGAGGGGGTTAGGGGTTACTGGGAGGGGGTTTGGGGTTACTGGGAGGGGGGGTAGTGTAACTGGGAGGGGGTTAGGGGTTACTGGGAAGGGGGTTAGGGGTTACGGGGAGTAACTGGGAGGGGGCTAGGGTAACTGGGAGGGGGTTAGGGGTTACTGGGAAGGGGGTTTGGGGTTACTGGGAGTAACTGGGAGGGGGCTAGGGTAACTGGGAGGGGGTTAGGGGTTACTGGGAAGGGGGTTAGGGGTTATGGGGAGTAACTGGGAGGGGGCTAGGGTAACTGGGAGGGGGTTAGGGGTTACTGGGAGGGGGCTAGGGTAACTGGGAGGGGGTTAGGGGTTACTGGGAAGGGGGTTAGGGGTTACGGGGAGTAACTGGGAGGGGGCTAGGGTAACTGGGGGGGCTGCTGGGGCAGCGGGGCTCCCGGCGGGGCCGGGGGGTGACCGGTGCCGCCCGGTGCCGCCCGCAGGCGCTGGCGCGGCGGGCGCTGGCGACGCTGGGCCTGGCCAGCTGGGGCCGGGCGCAGGTGCTGGTGGCGCTGGGCCGGGAGCTGGGGCTGGGCCGGGCGCCGGCGGCGCGGCTGGGGGAGCTGGCGGAGGCCGTGGGGCGCTGCCCCGACCGCGCCGTCCTGCGGCGCCGCCTGCGCTGCGAGTGCGCCGTCTGCGGCTGGGCGCTGCCGCGCCACCAGGTACCCGCCCCCGCCCCCTCCTCATCCTCATCCTCATCTTCCTCACCCTCCTCGTCCTCGCCGTCCTCGTCCTCCTCATCCTCCTCCTCATCCTCGTCCTCACCATCCTCATCCTCCTCCTCCTCCTCCTCACCCTCCTCGTCCTCGCCGTCCTCGTCCTCGTCCTCCTCATCCTCACCCTCCTCACCCTCCTTGTCCTCGCCATCCTCGTCCTCATCTTCCTCATCCTCGTCCTCATCCTCCTCGTCCTCCTCGTCCTCGCCGTCCTCATCCTCCTCCTCATCCTCCTCACCCTCCTCGTCCTCGCCATCCTCATCTTCCTCATCCTCACCCTCCTCGTCCTCGCCGTCCTCGTCCTCCTCATCCTCCTCCTCATCCTCCTCGTCCTCACCATCCTCATCCTCCTCCTCCTCCTCCTCACCCTCCTCGTCCTCGCCGTCCTCGTCCTCGTCCTCCTCATCCTCACCCTCCTCACCCTCCTTGTCCTCGCCATCCTCGTCCTCATCTTCCTCATCCTCGTCCTCATCCTCCTCGTCCTCCTCGTCCTCGCCGTCCTCATCCTCCTCCTCATCCTCCTCACCCTCCTCGTCCTCGCCATCCTCATCCTCCTCCTCGTCCTCCTCGTCCTCCTCGTCCTCCTCGTCCTCATCCTCCTCATCCTCCTCGTCCTCCTCGTCCTCATCGTCCTCATCCTCATCTTCCTCGTCCTCGTTCTCCTCGTCCTCGCCATCCTCATCCTCCTCCTCATCCTCCTCGTCCTCACCATCCTCATCCTCCTCGTCCTCATCGTCCTCATCCTCATCTTCCTCATCCTCATCCTCGTTCTCCTCCTCCTCATCTTCCTCATCCTCGCCATCCTCATCCTCCTCCTCATCCTCCTCACCCTCCTCGTCCTCGCCATCCTCATCCTCCTCCTCGTCCTCCTCGTCCTCCTCGTCCTCCTCGTCCTCCTCGTCCTCATCGTCCTCATCCTCATCTTCCTCATCCTCATCCTCGTTCTCCTCCTTCTCATCTTCCTCATCCTCGCCATCCTCATCCTCCTCCTCGTCCTCACCCTCCTCGTCCTCGCCATCCTCATCTTCCTCATCCTCGTCCTCATTCTCCTCGTCCTCGCCATCCTCATCCTCATCTTCCTCCTCCTCACCCTCCTCGTCCTCGCCATCCTCATCCTCCTCCTCACCCTCCTCGTCCTCACCATCCTCATCCTCCTTCTCCTCCTCGTCCTCGTCTTCATCATCCTCCTCCTCGTCCTCATCTTCCTCATCCTTGCCATCCTCATCCTCCTCGTCTTCATTGTCCTCATCCTCGTCCTCCTCATCGTCCTCATCCTCACCCTCCTCATCCTCATCGTCCTCACCATCGTCCTCACCGTCATCATCCTCATCCTCGCCCTCCTCCTCATCATCCTCGCCATCTTCATCCCCCTCCTCCTCCTCCTCCCCAGATGCAATGGCTGACCCCCTGCGAGTGCCCGCTCTGCCCCGAGTGCTTCCTTCATCCCCTCCTCCTCCTCCTCCTCCCCAGATGCAATGGCTGACCTCCTGCGAGTGCCCGCTCTGCCCCGAGTGCTTCCTTCATCCCCTCCTCCTCCTCCTCCTCCCCAGATGCAATGGCTGACCCCCTGCGAGTGCCCGCTCTGCCCCGAGTGCTTCCTTCATCCCCTCCTCCTCCTCCTCCCCAGATGCAATGGCTGACCCCCTGCGAGTGCCCGCTCTGCCCCGAGTGCTTCCTTCATCCCCCCCCTCCTCCTCCTCCCCAGATGCAATGGCTGACCCCCTGCGAGTGCCCGCTCTGCCCCGAGTGCTTCCTTCATCCCCTCCTCCTCCTCCTCCCCAGATGCAATGGCTGACCCCCTGCGAGTGCCCGCTCTGCCCCGAGTGCTTCCTTCATCCCCTCCTCCTCCTCCTCCTCCCCAGATGCAATGGCTGACCTCCTGCGAGTGCCCGCTCTGCCCCGAGTGCTTCCTTCATCCCCCCCTCCTCCTCCTCCCCAGATGCAATGGCTGACCCCCTGCGAGTGCCCGCTCTGCCCCGAGTGCTTCCTTCATCCCCTCCTCCTCCTCCTCCTCCCCAGATGCAATGGCTGACCCCCTGCGAGTGCCCGCTCTGCCCCGAGTGCTTCCTTCATCCCCTCCTCCTCCTCCTCCTCCCCAGATGCAATGGCTGACCCCCTGCGAGTGCCCGCTCTGCCCCGAGTGCTTCCTTCATCCCCCCCCTCCTCCTCCTCCCCAGATGCAATGGCTGACCTCCTGCGAGTGCCCGCTCTGCCCGAGTGCTTCCTTCATCCCCTCCTCCTCCTCCTCCTCCCCAGATGCAATGGCTGACCTCCTGCGAGTGCCCGCTCTGCCCCGAGTGCTTCCTTCATCCCCTCCTCCTCCTCCTCCCCAGATGCAATGGCTGACCTCCTGCGAGTGCCCGCTCTGCCCCGAGTGCTTCCTTCATCCCCTCCTCCTCCTCCTCCCCAGATGCAATGGCTGACCCCCTGCGAGTGCCCGCTCTGCCCCGAGTGCTTCCTTCATCCCCTCCTCCTCCTCCTCCTCCCCAGATGCAATGGCTGACCTCCTGCGAGTGCCCGCTCTGCCCCGAGTGCTTCCTTCATCCCCTCCTCCTCCTCCTCCTCCCCAGATGCAATGGCTGACCCCCTGCGAGTGCCCGCTCTGCCCGAGTGCTTCCTTCATCCCCTCCTCCTCCTCCTCCCCAGATGCAATGGCTGACCCCCTGCGAGTGCCCGCTCTGCCCCGAGTGCTTCCTTCATCCCCTCCTCCTCCTCCTCCCCAGATGCAATGGCTGACCCCCTGCGAGTGCCCGCTCTGCCCCGAGTGCTTCCTTCATCCCCTCCTCCTCCTCCTCCTCCCCAGATGCAATGGCTGACCCCCTGCGAGTGCCCGCTCTGCCCCGAGTGCTTCCTTCATCCCCCCCTCCTCCTCCTCCCCAGATGCAATGGCTGACCCCCTGCGAGTGCCCGCTCTGCCCCGAGTGCTTCCTTCATCCCCCCCTCCTCCTCCTCCCCAGATGCAATGGCTGACCCCCTGCGAGTGCCCGCTCTGCCCCGAGTGCTTCCTTCATCCCCTCCTCCTCCTCCTCCCCAGATGCAATGGCTGACCTCCTGCGAGTGCCCGCTCTGCCCCGAGTGCTTCCTTCATCCCCCCCTCCTCCTCCTCCTCCTCCCCAGATGCAATGGCTGACCCCCTGCGAGTGCCCGCTCTGCCCCGAGTGCTTCCTTCATCCCCTCCTCCTCCTCCTCCTCCCCAGATGCAATGGCTGACCTCCTGCGAGTGCCCGCTCTGCCCCGAGTGCTTCCTTCATCCCCTCCTCCTCCTCCTCCCCAGATGCAATGGCTGACCTCCTGCGAGTGCCCGCTCTGCCCCGAGTGCTTCCTTCATCCCCCCCTCCTCCTCCTCCCCAGATGCAATGGCTGACCCCCTGCGAGTGCCCGCTCTGCCCCGAGTGCTTCCTTCATCCCCCCCTCCTCCTCCTCCCCAGATGCAATGGCTGACCCCCTGCGAGTGCCCGCTCTGCCCGAGTGCTTCCTTCATCCCCTCCTCCTCCTCCTCCTCCCCAGATGCAATGGCTGACCCCCTGCGAGTGCCCGCTCTGCCCGAGTGCTTCCTTCATCCCCTCCTCCTCCTCCTCCCCAGATGCAATGGCTGACCCCCTGCGAGTGCCCGCTCTGCCCCGAGTGCTTCCTTCATCCCCTCCTCCTCCTCCTCCTCAGATGCAATGGCTGACCTCCTGCGAGTGCCCGCTCTGCCCCGAGTGCTTCCTTCATCCCCTCCTCCTCCTCCTCCCCAGATGCAATGGCTGACCCCCTGCGAGTGCCCGCTCTGCCCCGAGTGCTTCCTTCATCCCCTCCTCCTCCTCCTCCCCAGATGCAATGGCTGACCTCCTGCGAGTGCCCGCTCTGCCCCGAGTGCTTCCTTCATCCCCTCCTCCTCCTCCTCCCCAGATGCAATGGCTGACCCCCTGCGAGTGCCCGCTCTGCCCCGAGTGCTTCCTTCATCCCCTCCTCCTCCTCCTCCCCAGATGCAATGGCTGACCTCCTGCGAGTGCCCGCTCTGCCCCGAGTGCTTCCTTCATCCCCTCCTCCTCCTCCCCAGATGCAATGGCTGACCCCCTGCGAGTGCCCGCTCTGCCCCGAGTGCTTCCTTCATCCCCTCCTCCTCCTCCTCCTCCCCAGATGCAATGGCTGACCCCCTGCGAGTGCCCGCTCTGCCCGAGTGCTTCCTTCATCCCCCCCCTCCTCCTCCTCCCCAGATGCAATGGCTGACCTCCTGCGAGTGCCCGCTCTGCCCCGAGTGCTTCCTTCATCCCCTCCTCCTCCTCCCCAGATGCAATGGCTGACCCCCTGCGAGTGCCCGCTCTGCCCCGAGTGCTTCCTTCATCCCCCCCTCCTCCTCCTCCTCCCCAGATGCAATGGCTGACCCCCTGCGAGTGCCCGCTCTGCCCCGAGTGCTTCCTTCATCCCCCCCTCCTCCTCCTCCTCCCCAGATGCAATGGCTGACCTCCTGCGAGTGCCCGCTCTGCCCCGAGTGCTTCCTTCATCCCCTCCTCCTCCTCCTCCCCAGATGCAATGGCTGACCCCCTGCGAGTGCCCGCTCTGCCCCGAGTGCTTCCTTCATCCCCTCCTCCTCCTCCTCCCCAGATGCAATGGCTGACCTCCTGCGAGTGCCCGCTCTGCCCCGAGTGCTTCCTTCATCCCCTCCTCCTCCTCCTCCCCAGATGCAATGGCTGACCTCCTGCGAGTGCCCGCTCTGCCCCGAGTGCTTCCTTCATCCCCCTCCTCCTCCTCCTCCCCAGATGCAATGGCTGACCTCCTGCGAGTGCCCGCTCTGCCCCGAGTGCTTCCTTCATCCCCTCCTCCTCCTCCTCCTCCCCAGATGCAATGGCTGACCCCCTGCGAGTGCCCGCTCTGCCCCGAGTGCTTCCTTCATCCCCCTCCTCCTCCTCCTCCCCAGATGCAATGGCTGACCCCCTGCGAGTGCCCGCTCTGCCCCGAGTGCTTCCTTCATCCCCTCCTCCTCCTCCTCCCCAGATGCAATGGCTGACCTCCTGCGAGTGCCCGCTCTGCCCCGAGTGCTTCCTTCATCCCCTCCTCCTCCTCCTCCCCAGATGCAATGGCTGACCTCCTGCGAGTGCCCGCTCTGCCCCGAGTGCTTCCTTCATCCCCTCCTCCTCCTCCCCAGATGCAATGGCTGACCCCCTGCGAGTGCCCGCTCTGCCCCGAGTGCTTCCTTCATCCCCTCCTCCTCCTCCTCCTCCCCAGATGCAATGGCTGACCCCCTGCGAGTGCCCGCTCTGCCCCGAGTGCTTCCTTCATCCCCTCCTCCTCCTCCTCCTCCCCAGATGCAATGGCTGACCCCCTGCGAGTGCCCGCTCTGCCCCGAGTGCTTCCTTCATCCCCTCCTCCTCCTCCTCCTCCCCAGATGCAATGGCTGACCCCCTGCGAGTGCCCGCTCTGCCCCGAGTGCTTCCTTCATCCCCTCCTCCTCCTCCTCCTCCCCAGATGCAATGGCTGACCTCCTGCGAGTGCCCGCTCTGCCCCGAGTGCTTCCTTCATCCCCTCCTCCTCCTCCTCCCCAGATGCAATGGCTGACCTCCTGCGAGTGCCCGCTCTGCCCCGAGTGCTTCCTTCATCCCCCCCTCCTCCTCCTCCCCAGATGCAATGGCTGACCCCCTGCGAGTGCCCGCTCTGCCCCGAGTGCTTCCTTCATCCCCCCCCTCCTCCTCCTCCCCAGATGCAATGGCTGACCCCCTGCGAGTGCCCGCTCTGCCCGAGTGCTTCCTTCATCCCCTCCTCCTCCTCCTCCTCCCCAGATGCAATGGCTGACCCCCTGCGAGTGCCCCTTCGCTTCTTGCCCGAGTGCTTCCTTCATCCCCTCCTCCTCCTCCTCCCCAGATGCAATGGCTGACCCCCCTGCGAGTGCCCGCTCTGCCCCGAGTGCTTCCTTCATCCCCCTCCTCCTCCTCCTCCCCAGATGCAATGGCTGACCCCCTGCGAGTGCCCGCTCTGCCCCGAGTGCTTCCTTCATCCCCTCCTCCTCCTCCTCCTCCCCAGATGCAATGGCTGACCCCCTGCGAGTGCCTGCTCTGCCCCGAGTGCTTCCTTCATCCCCCCCCTCCTCCTCCTCCTCCCCAGATGCAATGGCTGACCTCCTGCGAGTGCCCGCTCTGCCCCCGAGTGCTTCCGCCTGCACTTCACCATCGGGGTGAAGGAGCGGCGGGTGGGCGACCTGGTCTGTCCCGCCTGCGCCCGCCCCGACCTGGCCGACGAGGCCCAGCGCCTCTCCTACTTCTCCACCCTCGACATCCAGGTGGGCTTGGGGGGGCACTGGGGGGCTTTGGGGGGCAATGGGGGTCCTGGGGGGGGTCCCTGGGGGGCTTTGGGGGGCAATGGGGACCAAGCACCTCTCCTGCTTCTCCACCCTCGACATCCAGGTGGGCTTGGGGGGGGCACTGGGGGGTCCTGGGGGGCTTTGGGGGGCAATGGGGGGGTCCCTGGGGGGCAATGGGGGGTCCTGGGGGGCAATGGGGGTCCCTGGGGGGGGTCCCTGGGGGTCCCTGGGGGGTCCTGGGGGGCAATGGGGGGTCCATGGGGGGCAATGGGGGGTCCCTGGGGGACTTGGGGGGTCCCTGGGGGGCTTTGGGGGGGTCCTGGGGGGCTTAGGGGGGTCCTGAGGGGCTTTGGGGGGGTCCTGGGGGGCACTGGGGGGTCCCTGGGGGGCATTGGGGGGGTCCTGGGGGGGCCCAGCGCCTCTCCTACTTCTCCACCCTCAACATTCAGGTGGGCTTGGGGGGCAATGGGGGGTCCCTGGGGGGCACTGGGGGGTCCTGGACTGGGGGGGTCCTGGGGGGGGCAATGGGGGTCCCTGGGGGGGGTCCCTGGGGGGGCAATGGGGGGGTCCTGGGGGGGGCTTTTGGGGGGTCCTGGGGGCCCAGCGCCTCTCCTACTTCTCCACCCTCGACATCCAGGTGGGCTTGGGGGGGCACTGGGGGGCTTTGGGGGGCCTTTGGGGGGCAATGGGGGTCCTGGGGGGGTCCGTGGGGGGCTTTGGGGGGCAATGGGGGGTCCCCTGGGGGTCCCTGGGGGGCAATGGGGGGTCCTGGGGGGCAATGGGGGTCCCTGGGGGGGTCCCCTGGGGGGTCCCTGGGGGGCATTGGGGGGGTCCCTGGGGGGCTTAGGGGGGTCCTGAGGGGCTTTGGGGGGGTCCTGGGGGGCACTGGGGGGGTCCCTGGGGGGCATTGGGGGGGTCCTGGGGGGCCCAGCGCCTCTCCTACTTCTCCACCCTCAACATTCAGGTGGGGCTTGGGGGGCACTGGGGGGTCCTGGGGGGCACTGGGGGGTCCTGGGGGGGCAATGGGGGTCCCTGGGGGGGGTCCCTGGGGGGCAATGGGGGGGGTCCTGGGGGGGCTTTGGGGGGTCCTGGGGGCCCAGCGCCTCTCCTAGTTCTCCACCCTCAACATCCAGGTGGGCTTGGGGGGTCCCTGGGGGGGCAATGGGGGGCTTTGGAGGGGTCCTGGGGGGCTTTGGGGAGCTTTGGGGGGGGTCCTGGGGGGCTTTGGGGGGTCCCCTGGGGGGCTTTGGGGGGTCCTGGGCATCCTGGGGGGCACTGGGGGTCTCAGGGGGTTGGGGGGGCGTTGGGGGTCCTGGGGGGTCCTGGGGGGCTTTGGGGGGGTCCTGGGGGCACTGGGGGGGTCCTGGGGCCATTGGGGGTTGGGGGTCCAAGGGGTCCCAGGCAGTTGGGGGTCCTGGGGCCATTGGGGGGCTCGGGGGGGGGGTGCTGTGGGGCCGGGCCCCCGCCCCTCACCCCCGGCCGCCCCCAGCTGCGGCAGTGCCTGGACCCCGACACCTACCAGCTCTTCACCCAGAAGCTGACGGAGCTGGAGCTGATGCGGGACCCCAAGTTCCTCTGGTGCATCCAGGTGGGGGGGCCAGCTGGGGGGGAGCTGGGGGGGGCATCTGGGGGGCTGGGGGGGAGCTGGGGGGGGAGTTGGGGGGCTGGGGGGGGCATCTGGGGGGGAGCTGGGGGGCTGGGGGGGAGGCTGGGGGGCATCTGGGGGGGGAGCTGGGGGGGCTGGGGGGGGGCATCTGGGGGGCTGGGGGGGGAGCTGGGGGGGAGCTGGGGGGGGCATCTGGGGGGCTGGGTGTCCTGTTTGGGGGGGCATTCCGTGGGACTGGGGGGGGGGATCTGTGGGGCACCTGTGGGGGCTGGGGGGGGGGATCTGGGGGGCTGGGGGGGGGAGCTGTGGGGGCTGGGGGGGGGGAGCTGGGGGGCGGGCTGGGGGGGGAGATCTATGGGGGCTGGGAGGGACCCTGCAGGGCTGGATGTCCTGTTTGGGGGGGGATCCGTGGGGCTGGGGGGGATCCGTGGGGCTGGATGTCTTGTTTGGGGGGACTTATGGGGTTGGAGAGGGTCTGTGGAGGAGATCTGTGGGGCTGGATGTCCTGTTTGGGGGGGATCTGTGGGGCTGGGGGGGCTCTGTGGGGCTGGACGCCCCGGTTGGGGGGCTCTGTGGGGCGCCGTGGGGCTGACCCCCGCCCCCCGCGTCCCCCCCAGTGCTCCTTCGGGTTCATCTTCGAGGCGGAGCAGGGCCCGGCCCAGTGCCCCCAGTGCCAGCAGCGCTTCTGCCCCCGCTGCCAGCGCCCGGTGCGGCGGGGAGATGTGGGGGGATGTGGGGCGGGGGGAGATGTGGGGGGATGTGGGGCGGGGGGAGATGTGGGGGGATGTGGGGCGGGGGGAGATGTGGGGCGGGGGAGATGTGGGGCGGGGGGAGATGTGGGGAGATGTGGGGTGGGGGAGATGAGGGGCTGGGGAGCGGCCTGGGGGTGAAGGAGGGGCTGCTATGGGGCAGCTGGGGGGCTCTGGGGGGTCCCCGTGGGGTGGCTGTGGGTCACTATGGGTCCCTGGGGGTCCCTGCGGGGCAGCTGTGGGTCGCTATGGGGTGGTGGGGGACCCTGTGGGTGACTATGGGTCCCCATGGGGTGGCCGTGGGTCGCTGTGGGGCAGTGGGGGTTGCCGTGGGGTGGCTGTGGGTCGCTATGGGTCCCCGTGGGCTGGCCGTGGGTCGCCGTGGGGCAGCGGGGGTGGCCGTGGGGTGACGGCGGCCCCGCCCGCAGTGGGACCCCCAGCACGCCACCCTCTCCTGCGCCGAGTTCGGGGCCTGGCTGAGCGCCCGCGACCCCCACGCGGCGCCCGTGGGGCTGGCGGCCTTCCTGCAGGAGCACGGCATCGGTGGGTGCCCCGCGGCGGGGGGCCCTGCCCCACGGCGCGGCGGGGGGGGGGGGGTGTGGGGGCGCGGCGGGGGGCCCCCCCCGCGGCTGCCCCGCGGCTGCCCCACGGCTGCCCCCCGGCCGCCCCCAGCCTGCCCGCAGTGCGGGGTGTGGTACGCGCTGGCCCGCGGCGGCTGCATGCACTTCCAGTGCTCCCAGTGCCGCCACCACTTCTGCAGCGGCTGCTACGGCCCCTTCCACGCCAAGGACGTGAGTGGGGCGGGGCGGGGGGCTATGGGGCGGGGGGGGCTCTATGGGGCAGGGGGGGCTCTATGGGGCACCCTGGGGGGGGTCCCTGTGGGGCAGGGGGGGCCCTGTGGGACAGGGGGGCCCCTATGGGGCGGGGGTCCCTATGGGGCAGGGGCGGTCTTGGGGGGTTCCCTATGGGGCAGGGTTCCCTATGGGGCAGGGATCCCTATGGGGTGGGGTTCCCTATGGGGCAGGGGGGTCCCTATGGGGCAGGGGGGTCCCTATGGGGCAGGGGCCCCTATGGGGCAGGGGTCCCTATGGGGCGGGGGGTCCCTATGGGGCAGGGCGGTCTTGGGGGGTTCCCTATGGGGCAGGGTTCCCTATGGGGCAGGGATCCCTATGGGGTGGGGTTCCCTATGGGGCAGGGGGGTCCCTATGGGGCAGGGGGGTCCCTATGGGGCAGGGGCCCCTATGGGGCAGGGGTCCCTATGGGGCGGGGGTCCCTATGGGGCAGGGCGGTCTTGGGGGGTTCCCTATGGGGCAGGGTTCCCTATGGGGCAGGGATCCCTATGGGGTGGGGTTCCCTATGGGGCAGGGGGGGTCCCTATGGGGCAGGGGCCCCTATGGGGCAGGGGTCCCTATGGGGCGGGGGGTCCCTATGGGGCGGGGCCCCTATGGGGCAGTGGGGCCCCTATGGGGCAGGGATCCCTATGGGGCAGGGGCCCCCTATGGGGCAGGGATCCCTATGGGGCAGGGGGATCCCTATGGGGCAGGGCCCCCCTATGGGGCAGTGGGGTCCCTATGGGGCAGGGCCCCCTATGGGGCAGGGATCCCTATGGGGCAGGGCCCCCTATGGGGCAGTGGGGACCCTATGGGGCAGGGCCCCCTATGGGGCAGGGCCCCGCGGGGGGGGTGCCCGGGTCCCCACGGGCTGGCGGTGCCGCAGCGCTGCCCGGAGCGGGGCTGCCCCCTGCGGGGGTCCCTGCACGGCCACCACCCCCGCGACTGCCTCTTCTACCTGCGCGACTGGGAGCCCGCCCGCCTCCAGCGCCTGCTGCGGGTGCGCGGGGGGCGCGGGGGGGGGCGCTATGGGGCGGGGGGGGGCGCTATGGGGCGGGGGGGGGCGCGGGGGGGCGCTGGGGGGCGCTGGGGGGGCGCTATGGGGCACTTGTGGGTTGCTGTGGGGCACTTGGGGGGCGCTATGGGACACTATGGGGCACTGGGGGGGCGCTGGGGGGCACTTGGGGGGCGCTATGGGTCACTTGGGGGTCACTATGGGACACTATGGGGCACTGGGGGGGCACTGTGGGGCACTTGGGGGGCGCTGGGGGACACTATGGGGCACTGGGGGGGCGCTATGGGGCACTTGGGGGGCGCTGTGGGACACTATGGGGCACTGGGGGGGCCCTGGGGGGCACTTGGGGGGCGCTATGGGTCACTTGGGGGTCACTATGGGACACTATGGGGCACTGGGGGGGCACTGGGGGGCACTTGGGGGGCGCTATGGGGTACTTGGGGGGCGCTGTGGGACACTATGGGGCACTGGGGGGGCACTGGGGGGCACTTGGGGGGCGCTATGAGGCAGCTGGGGGCCACTGTGGGGCAGCTGGGGGTCCCTGGGGGTCGCTGTGGGGCACTTGGGGGTCGCTGTGGGGCAGGTGGGGGTGGCTATGGGGCACTTGTGGGTCGCTGTGGGGCAGGTGGGGGCCGGGGTGGGGCTCGCTGACCCCGCCCCGCCCCCCAGGAGGGGGGGGTGCCCTTCGACACGGAGCCGCCGGCCGGGGCCCCGGCCGTGCCCGGAGGTGAGGACCCCTCCCCCCCCCCCCCAGCCCCCCCCGCCCCCCCCAGCCCCCCAAGTGTGGGGCCCCCCAAGTGTGGGGCGCTGACGGGCGGGCACAGGGGGCTGCGGGGTGCTGGAGCAGAAGGAGACGGCGGCGGGGGCTGCGGGACGAGGCCTGCGGCAGGGAGGCCCCCCCGGGGCACGCGGGGCTCTGCCGGTGAGCGCGGGCGCCATGGGGCACGGGGGGGGCACTTGGGGGGCGCCATGGGGCACGGGGGGGGCACTTGGGGGGCGCCATGGGGCACGGGGGGGCGCTATGGGGCACTTGGGGGGCGCTATGGGGCACTTGGGGGTCCCTATGGGGCCCTATGGGGCACTTGGGGGGCGCTATGGGGCACAGGGGGTCCCTAGGGGGCACTTGGGGGTCCCTAGGGGGCCCTATGGGGCACTTGGGGGGCGCTATGGGGCACTTGGGGGTCCCTGGGGAGCACTTGGGGGTCCCTATGGGGCACTTGGGGGGCGCAGGGGGGCACTTAGGGGGCTCTATGGGGTATCCGGGGCCCCTATGGGGCACTTGGGGGTCACGGGGGGGGGGGGATTTTGGGGTCCCTATGGGTCCCTGTGGGGCACTTGGGGTCCCTATGGGGCACTTGGGGGGCACGGGGGGGGGCGCTATGGGGCACTTGGGGGGCTCTATGGGGCACTTGGGGGGCGCTATGGGGCACAGGGGGTCCCTATGGGGCACTTGGGGGGCTCTATGGGGCACAGGGGGTCCCTATGGGGCACGGGGGGGGCGCTATGGGGCACTTGGGGGGCGCTGTGGGGCACAGGGGGTCCCTATGGGGCACGGGGGGGGCGCTATGGGGCACTTGGGGGGCGCTATGGGGCACAGGGGGTCCCTATGGGGCGGGGGGGGGCGCTATGGGGCACTTGGGGGGCGCTGTGGGGCACGGGGGGTCCCCGTGGGGGCGCCGGGGGCGCGCGGGGCCCGGCTGAGGGCGCGGCCTCCGGCCGGCAGGGGGCACTACACCGAGTACCTGGTGCGGCTGATCAACGAGCGGCGCCTGGACCCGGCGGCGCTCTACACGCCGGCGGAGCTGCGGGCCGCCGCCGAGCGCCACCTGCCGGGCGGGAGGCCGGCGCGGGGCCCGCAGGAAGGGGAGGAGGAGTACGCGCTGCGCCTGCGCCGCCTGCTGGGGCGGGAGGCGCCGCTGGGGCCACGCCCCCCGCGGCGGTAGCGCCGCCCCCCCCCCCCCGCGCGCGGCGGGCGGAAGCGGAAGCGGCGGGGACGGCGATGGCGGCGGGGAGCGGCGGCGGCGGCGGCGGGGGGCGGAAGCTGCGGCCGTGGCTGGTGGCGCAGGTGGAGAGCGGCCGCTTCCCGGGGCTGGTGTGGGACGACGCCGCGCGCTCGGCGCTGCGCATCCCCTGGCAGCACGCGGGGAAGGGCGGGGCGCGGGGCGGGGCCGGCGCCGCCCTCTGCCAGGTGAGCGCGGGGCGGGGGGGGGCGGGGGGGGCGGGGCTTCCGCCGGAAGCAGCCCGGATGTGACGCGTGCGCCGCGCGCAGGCGTGGGCGGAGTTCAAGGGGCGGCTGCGGCCCGGGGCGCGGCCGGACCCCGCCGGCTGGAAGACGCGGCTGCGCTGCGCCCTCAACAAGAGCCCCGAGTTCCAGGAGGCGCCGGAGCGGTCGCGGCTGGAGGGGCCGCGCCCCTACAAGGTTTACCGGCTGCTGCCGCCCCCGCCGCCCGCCCACAAGCGCCCGCGGCCGCCCAGGGAAGCGGCGCGCGGCCCCGGCGGGGGGGAGCCCCCGGCCCGGCCGCCGCCATCGCCGCCGCCGCCGCCCGGCCCCGCCGCCGAGCGACCGGAAGCGGCTGAGGGGGGAGGGGGCGTGGCCGCCGCCGGGGACCCCGCCCCCCCGGCGCTGGCCACGCCCCCCGCGCCGCTGAAGCTGGAGGTGGTGGTGGACAGCCCCGAGCCCCTCCCGCCGCTGCTGGGTGAGACCACGCCCCCCCCCCCGGCCCCGCCCCGCCCTGGCCACGCCCCCTCCCGCCCCGCCCCCCACAAGCCCCACTCCAAGCCCCGCCCCCAGCCCGGCAATGGCCACGCCCCGCCCCCAGCCCCACCCCCACCGCGGCAGCGGCCACACCCCCAGCCCCACACAGGCCCCGCCCCCAGGCCGTGGCCACGCCCCCACCCACGCCCCACCCCAGTGCCCACGCCCCCAGCCCCACGGTGGCCCCGCCCCAGGCCATGGCCTCGCCCCCAGCCCTGGCCCCGCCCCCAGTCCCATACAAGCCCCGCCCAAGGCCATGGCCCCGCCCCCAGCCCCATGCAAGCCCCGCCCAAGGCCATGGCCCCGCCCCCCGCCCCACACAAGCCCCGCCCCCAGCCCCACACAAGCCCCGCCCAGGGCCATGGCCCCGCCCCCCGCCCCACACAAGCCCCGCCCAAGGCCATGGCCCCGCCCCCAGCCCCGCCCCTGCCCCAACTCGGTGTCCCCACCCCCCCGTGGGCGCGTCCCCACCGCGGGGGGGCGTGGCCCCCGCCCGCAGGCCACGCCCCCTCCCGACGCCCCGCCCGCGCCCCGCCCGCAGGGGAGGCCTGCCTGCAGCTGCGGGTGTGGCTGGGCGGGGCGCTGGCCTGGCGGGGGTGGCTGCCCCCCGGCGACTACCTGCTGGCCCCGCCCCCCGCCCCGCCCCGCCCCGGGCTGCTGCCCCGCCTCCTGCTGCGCGCCCCGCCCCGCGACCACGCCCACGCCGACGACGCCGACGACGCCGACGCCGCGGGGGGGCTGCTGGCGGGGCTGCGCCCGGGGCTGCTGCTGGCCAGCGCCCGCCGCGGGCTCTTCCTGCGCCGCCGCCCCGCCCCGCCCGGCCCCGCCCCCCCCGGCCACGCCCCGGCCCCGCCCCTGCACCTGCGCGCCCCCCCACGCCCCGCCCGGCGCCCTGCCCGCCGGCGCCCTGCTGCAGGCCTTCGACGCCCAGCGCTTCCGCCAGGGTGAGCCCCGCCCCGCAGCCGCCTGCCCCATAGCGGCCTGCCTGCCCCATAGCAGCCTGCCCCATAGCACCCTGCCCCACAGCGCCCTGCCCCATAGCACCCTGCCCCACAGCGCCCTGCCCGCCCCACAGCGGCCTGCCCCATAGCACCCTGCCTGCCCCATAGCAGCCTGCCCCATAGCACCCTGCCTGCCCCATAGCAGCCTGCCCCATAGCACCCTGCCTGCCCCATAGCAGCCTGCCCCATAGCACCCTGCCTGCCCCATAGCAGCCTGCCCCATAGCACCCTGCCTGCCCCATAGCAGCCTGCCCCGCCCCACAGCGCCCTGCCCGCCCCATAGCGCCCTGCCCCATAGCGGCCTGCCTGCCCCATAGCAGCCTGCCCTGCCCCGCAGCGCCCTGCCCGCCCCACAGCGGCCTGCCCCATAGCACCCTGCCCCGCCCCACAGCGCCCTGCCCGCCCCATAGCGGCCTGCCCCATAGCGGCCTGCCTGCCCCACAGCGGCCTGCCCCATAGCACCCTGCCCCGCCCCGCAGCGCCCTGCCCGCCCCGCAGCCGCCTGCCCCATAGCGGCCTGCCTGCCCCACAGCGGCCTGCCCGCCCCATAGCGCCCTGCCCCATAGCGGCCTGCCTGCCCCATAGCAGCCTGCCCTGCCCCGCAGCGCCCTGCCCGCCCCACAGCGGCCTGCCCCATAGCACCCTGCCCCGCCCCGCAGCGCCCTGCCCGCCCCGCAGCCGCCTGCCCCATAGCTGCCTGCCTGCCCCATAGCACCCTGCCCCATAGCACCCTGCCCCATAGCGCCCTGCCCGCCCCATAGCACCCTGCCCGCCCCATAGCGGCCTGCCTGCCCCACAGCCGCCTGCCCCATAGCACCCTGCCCCACAGCGCCCTGCCCCATAGCACCCTGCCCCGCCCCGCAGCGCCCTGCCCGCCCCACAGCGGCCTGCCTGCCCCACAGCCGCCTGCCCGCCCCACAGCGGCCTGCCCCACAGCGCCCTGCCTGCCCCACAGCGCCCTGCCCGCCTCATAGCAGCCTGCCCGCCCCATAGCGCCCCACCCCATAGCGGCCTGCCCGCCCCATAGCGGCCTGCCCCATAGCACCCTGCCCCGCCCCACAGCCGCCTGCCCGCCCCATAGCGGCCTGCCCCACCCCATAGCACCTTGCCCCACAGCGGCCTGCCCTGCCCCATAGGTGCCCCTGTACCTGCCCCACGGGGGTCCCATAGTGTCCTCCCCTGCCCCACGGGGTCCTGCCCTGCCCCACAGCAGCCTCCCCTGCCCCATAGCGCCCTCCCCTGTCCCATGGGGTCCTCCCCTGCCCCACGGCTGCCCCATAGCGGCCTGCCCTGCCCCATAGGGGTCCCTGTACCTGCCCCACGGGGGTCCCATAGTGGCCTCCCCTGCCCCATAGGGTCATCCTCTGCCCCATAGGGGTCCCAGTACCAGCCCCACAGGGGTCCCATAGCATCCTCCCTGCCCCATAGCGGCCTCCCCTGCCCCACGGCTGCCCCACAGCGGCCTGCCCTGCCCCATAGGGGTCCCTATACCTGCCCCATGGGGTCCTGCCCCATAGGAGTCCCTATACCTGCCCCATAGCGGCCTCCCCTGCCCCATAGGGCCCTCCCCTGCCCCATAGGGGTCCCTATACCTGCCCCATAGCGGCCTCCCCTGCCCCATAGGGCCCTCCCCTGCCCCATAGCAGCCTCCCCTGCCCCATAGGGCCCTCCCCTGCCCCATAGCAGCCTCCCCTGCCCCATAGGGCCCTCCCCTGCCCCATAGCAGCCTCCCCTGCCCCATAGCGGCCTCCCCTGCCCCATAGGGCCCTCCCCTGCCCCATGGCGCCCTCCCCTGCCCCATAGGGGTCCCTATACCTGCGCCATAGGGCCCTCCCCTGCCCCATAGGGGTCCCTATACCTGCCCCATAGCAGCCTCCCCTGCCCCATAGCAGCCTCCCCTGCCCCATAGCGGCCTCCCCTGCCCCATGGCGCCCTCCCCTGCCCCATAGCGGCCTCCCCTGCCCCATAGGGCCCTCCCCTGCCCCATAGCAGCCTCCCCTGCCCCATAGCGGCCTCCCCTGCCCCATAGGGCCCTCCCCTGCCCCATGGCGCCCTCCCCTGCCCCATAGGGGTCCCTGTACCTGCTCCACGGGGGTCCCATAGGTGCCCTGCCCCATAGCTGCCCCATACCGGCCCCACAGCCGCCCCGCGGCCTCTGCCCCCCCGTCTCCCCCCCCCCGACGCCCCCCCCCTTCCCTCCCCCCCCCCAGAAGTGGGGCGGCACCGCGCCGGGCTGGGCCCCCGCCCCGAGCACCGGGTGACGCTGGCCGTGGGGCAGGAGCTGGGCCCCCACGACGGACCCCACAACCGCGCCCTCGTCCTGCAGGTGAGGGCCCGGGCCCGGGGGGGGTGGGGGGCGCGGGGGGGGGGTGGGGGCCGCCCCTCACCGCCCCCTCTCTGCCCCGCAGCTCGAGCAAGCCTTCGCCCTGCAGCTCCTCGACAGCGCCCCGGACGCCGCCGGGCCCCCCGGCCCCCTCCCCGTGGAAGCCTGAGCGCCCCCCTTCTCCCCCCACCCCGGCCCCCGCGGCCGCGTACCCACCGATAATAAAGCCGCCTGGGAGCCGCCGCCATCTTTGCCGCCCCCCCCCCCCGGCCGCCATCTTCTCCCCTCGGCCCCTCTCTCTCCCCGCCGCTGAGGAGAAAGGGCGGGAAAGCAGCGGCGCTCGCTGATTGGCCGGCGGCGCAAGGCGGGAAGGCTTCCCGTTGGCTCAGCCCCGCGCGGCCGCCTCGCGTTGCGGGGTGGGGGGGGGGGGGTGGGGGGAAAGGCTCTGATTGGTCGCCGCTTTCCCGCCTCTCTCGCTCCTCCGCTACCCCCGGGCGCGCCGGCGCTGATTGGACGGCGGCGCTGAGGCGAGCGGCTCGCCGATTGGACGGGGGCGCGGGAAGGGGCGGGACGGGGCGAGGCTATAAAAGGCGGGGCGCCACGCGCGCCGCCTCACTCAGCCGGCGGCGACGGCGGCGGTCGGGGCTCTGCGTCTCCGCGCTCCCCTCAGCGGCGGCCCCTCGCCGGCGGCTGGTTATACCCCCCTCGGCGACCTCCCCCGGGAGAGGCTGGCGGAGAGCAGCGGCGGTTTCGATTCACTCGCGTTGGGGGGGCGGCGGGGTTAACGGGGAACCGTTCGGTTTAGTCTTTAATCGGGGCGGTCCTGCCCTAAACCCGTAATTTATTGATTTTTTAATCGGGCGGAGCTGGGGTTGCGGGGCCTCTCAGTTCCTCTGTCGAAGGCGGATTTGTTCCTCGGGCCAGCCGCCGCCATGTTCTACTACCCGGCGGTGCTGCAGCGGCACACGGGCTGCTTCGGCACCATCTGGTACGGGGGGGTTGGGGGGGGGTTGGGGGGGGTTGGGGGCGGGTTTTTTGGGGCGAATCGGGCCGATCCCGGGTGCGTTTGTCCCCAGGCTGGCGGCCACCTGCAGCTCGCGGCTCCTGCGCAGAGAGTACCTGGGGGTGGACGTGCCCCGCGCCTGGTACGGGGCGGGGGGGGGGCGGGGGTGGGGTTCGCCCGGCGCCGTTTGGGGGCGTTTTGGGGGATTTTGGGGCGTTTTAATAAACGGGGGGGGGGGGGGGGGGGGGGGTCACGTGGGGCGATGGCCGCCGCCCTGGCCCCGCCCCCGGCCTGTCTGTCTGCCCCTCAGCGGGGCGGGGAGGCCGTTCGTGATTGGTTGAGGGGGCTGGGGGGACCCGCCCCCCCTCCTCCCCCGGAGCTCCGCCCACCCCCCGGAGCTCTGTCACCGTGGCCCCGCCCCCCCTTCTCCCGTAACCCCGCCCCCCTTCTCCCGTAACCCCGCCCCCTTCTCACGTAACCCCGCCCCCTTCTCACGTAACACTGCCCCCTTCCTCATGACCCCGCCCCCTTCCTCGTGACCCCGCCCCTTCCCCGTAACCCCTTCTCCCGTGATCCCGCCCCTTCCCCGTAACCCCGCCCCCTCCCCGTAGCCCCGCCCCTTCCCTGTAACCACGCCTTTCCCCCGTAGCCCCGCCTTTTCCCCGTAGCCCCGCCCCTTCCCCATAACCCCACCCCTTCCCATAACCCCGCCCTTTCCCCATAACCCCGCCCCCATGACCCCGCCCCTTCCCCGTAGCCCCGCCCCCTCCCCGTAACCCCACCCCCATAACCCCGCCCCCTCCCCGTAGCCCCGCCCCCTCCCCGTAGCCCCGCCCCTTCCCCGTAACCCCGCCCCCTCCCAGCCCTGTCTGTCTTCCCCTCAGCGAGGCGGTGACGGCGTTCGTGATTGGCCGGGGCGGCTGGGAGGACCCGCCCCCTCCGGCCGGGGCCCCGCCCCCCCGCTGCTCCCTCTACCTGGCGGCGCTGCTGCAGCTGGGGCTGGCGCGGGTCTACGGGCGGCAGTGCGGCCTGCTGCTGGGTGCGCCGTGGGGCGGCTGTGGGGCACGGTGTGGGGCAGGGTGTGGGGCGGGGTGCGGGGCGGGGTGCGGGGCTGACGGGCCCCTCTCCCCCGGGGCGCTCAGAGGAGGCGGCGCAGGTCCTGGAGCGGCTGCACCGGGCCCGGCCCCCCCCCAACATCGACATCAGCCCCCCCCGCCGTGAGTCAGCCCCACAGCGCCCCACACCGCCCCATAGCTGCCCCATGGCCGCCCCATGGCCCCCCAGCACTGCCCCACAGCCCCCCCCACTGCCCCATAGCACCCCAAAACTGCCCACGCTGCCCTATAGCCCCCCAGTGCCCCATAGCCACCCCCCAGTGCCCCATAGCTGCCCCATAGCCCCCCCACAGTGCCCCATAGCTCCCCCAGTGCCCCATAACCCCTCCCCCCAACCCCCTGCTGCCCCAAAGCTGCCCCATAGCTGCCTCCAGTGCCCCATAGCCCCTCCCCAGCCCCCCACTGCCCCATAGCTGCCCCATAGCCCCTCCCCCAGCCCCCCCACTGCCCCATAGCTGCCCCATAGCTGCCCCATAGCCCCCTCCAGCCCCCCACTGCCCATAGCTGCCCCATAGCCCCTCCCCCAGCCCCCCCACTGCCCCATAGCTGCCCATAGCTGCCCATAGCCCCTCCCCCAGCCCCCCCCACTGCCCCATAGCTGCCCCATAGCCCCTCCCCCAGCCCCCCCACTGCCCCATAGCTGCCCCATAGCTGCCCCATAGCCCCCTCCAGCCCCCCCACTGCCCCATAGCTGCCCCATAGCCCCTCCCCCAGCCCCCCCCACTGCCCCCATAGCTTGCCCCATAGCTGCCCCATAGCCCTCCCCCAGCCCCCCCACTGCCCCATAGCTGCCCCATAGCCCCTCCCCCAGCCCCCCCACTGCCCCATAGCCGCCCCATAGCCCCCCCAGCCCCCCCACTGCCCCATAGCTGCCCCATAGCCCCTCCCCCAGCCCCCCCACTGCCCCATAGCTGCCCCATAGCCCCTCCCCCAGCCCCCCCACTGCCCCATAGCTGCCCCATAGCCCCTCCCCAGCCCCCACTGCCCCATAGCTGCCCCATAGCCGCCCCATAGCCCCCCCCCAGCCCCCCCCCGTGCCCCCCAGGCTGCAGCTGGTGGCGGACGCCCGGGCGCTGATGGCGGCGCTGGAGCTGGCCCCCGACCCCTTCTTCGGGGTGATGGGCCCGGGGCTGCCCAGCCCCACGGCGCTGCCCCAGGTACGGCCCCGCTGCCCCACGGCCCCGCTGCCCCACGGCGCCGCTGCCCCACGGCCCCGCTGCCCCACGGCCCCGCCGCCGCCCCACGGCGCGGCCCCACGGCGCCGCCCCACGGCGGGGCCCCACCTCTGCCCCCCTCCCCCCAGGTGCGGCGGCTGCTGGAGGAGCTCCCGCCCCCCCCGGGTGAGCGCTGCCCCCCAAGTGTGGGGCTGGGCCCCCCGAGCGTGGGGCTGGCTTGACCCCTCCCCCTCTCGCCCCCCCCCAGGGCCCCCCCCGACCGTGTCCCCCGAGAGCATCACCCTGCGGGAGCCCGAGCTGCCCCTGCTGCCGGCCCTCGAGGTGGGGCTGCCCCACGGCGGGGGGGGGGGGGGGGCTGCCCCACGGCGGGGGGGCTGCCCCATAGCGGGGGGGGCTGCCCCATAGCGGGGGGGCTGAGGGATCCCGGGGGGCTGCCCCATAGCGGGGGGGCTGCCCCATAGCGGGGGGGCTGAGGGATCCCGGGGGGCTGCCCCATAGTGGGGGGGCTGCCCCATGGCGGGGAGGGGGGGGGTTGGGGGGCGGGGGCATGGGGGGGCTGTGCCCCCCCCCCCGCCGTGGGGCTGCCCCACAGCGCTGTGGGGCGCAGGAGGAGCTGCCGGAGGTGACGGCGCGGGAGCTGCAGCTGCTGGCCGAGGCGGAGGGCGAGCTGCTGCCCCCCGGTGCGGGCGGGGGGCGCTTGGGGGGCGGGGGGGGCGCTTGGGGGTCTGGGGTTGGGGCTGTTGGGGGGTGTTTGGGACTCTGGCGGGACTTGGGGGGCAGGGGGGGCGCTTGGGGGGCGGGGGGGGCACTTGGGGGGCAGGGGGGCACTTGGGGGGCACTTGGGGGGCAGGGCTGTTGGGGGGTGTTTGGGAGGCTGGTGGCACTTGGGGGGCGGGGGGGCACTTAGGGGTCTGGGGGGCACTTGGGGGGCACTTGGAGGGCACTTGGGGGTCTGGGGGGGCACTTGGGGGGCGGGGGCACTTGGGGGTCTGGGGGGCACTTGGGGGGCAGGGGGGCACTTAGAGGGCACTTGGGGGTCTGGGGGGGCACTTGGGGGGCAGGGGGGCAGTGGGGGGGCACTTGGGGGGCGGGGGGGGCACTTGTAGGTCCGGGGGACGACGACTTGGGGGTCTGGGGGGGGCACTTGGGGGGCACTTGGGGGTCTGGGGGGGCACTTGGGGGTCTGGGGGGGGCACTTGGGGGGCGGGGGCCACTCGTGGGCCCCAGCCCCACGGCGCGGCTGCCCCGGCCCCCCAGTGGAGGAGCTCCCGGAGGTCCCGGCCCCGCCCCCGCCCCTGGGTGAGCGCTTGGGGGGCAGCGGGGGGGGGGGGGGGGGGCACTTGGGGGGCAGCGGGGGGGGCACTTGGGGGGCAGCCCCTCACCGCTCCCCTCCCCCCGCAGCCCCCCGGCCCCCCGAGGAGCCCAGCCTGCCCCCGCCCCCCCCCGAGGTAGGTGTGGGGCGGCCGTGGGGCAGCCGTGGGGCAGCCGTGGGGCGGCCGTGGGGCGGCCGGCGCTGACCCCCGCCCCCCCAGGCGCCCCCCCGCCGCCGCCGCCGCCCGCCCCACATCGACCCCCAGCCCCAGATCCCCCAGCCGGATTTCCAGGCCCAGCTGCTGCGGCCCCGCGGCCACTGCCGGCCCCTGGTGAGCGGCCACGGGGCGAGCCCCGCCCCGCGGGGTGCCCCACATCTGTGGGGTGCCCCACATCTATGGGGTGAGCCCCACATCTATGGGGTGAGCCCCGCCCCCGCGGGGTGCCCCACATCTGTGGGGTGCCCCACATCCCTGGGGTGAGCCCCACATCTATGGGGTGAGCCCCGCCTCCGCGGGGTGCCCCACATCTATGGGGTGAGCCCCACATCCCTGGGGTGAGCCCCACATCTATGGGGCGAGCCCCGCCCCCGCGGGGTGCCCCACATCTGTGGGGCGAGCCCCACATCTATGGGGCGGCCCCCGCCCCCCCCCCCCCCAGGTGCTGCTGGAGCCGCCCCCCAAGCGGCGCCGCGCCCCCGCCGAGCTGCTGCAGACCCCCGCGGGCGGTGAGGAGCCCCTCCCCCACCCCCGCCCCTCCCCCACCCCCCACCCCCTGACCCTCCCCTCCCCCCCCAGGCCGGCTGCCCCCCGAGCTGCGGGGGCTGTGGGGCCGCTGCGCCCGCCCCCCGCCCGCGGCGCCCCCGGAGCTGCCCAGCGAGGTGGAGGTGAGGCCCCGGCCCCACGGCGGCCCCACGGCGGCCCCAGGGCGGCGGCGCTGGGGGGGGCCCGGCCCCACGGCGCCCTGACGGGGGGGTCCCGGCCCCAGGTGCTGCGGGAGGCGCTGGAGCCCAGCCTGCCCGCCCTGCCCTCCCTGGGTGAGCCGCGCTATGGGGCGGCTATGGGGCGGCTATGGGGCGGTTATGGGGCGGCTGGGGGGCGCTATGGGGCGGCTGGGGGCGCTGGGGGGGAGCTCTGGGGCGCTATGGGGTGGCTATGGGGCGGCTGGGGGGCGCTATGGGGTGGCTATGGGGTGGCTATGGGGCGGCTGGGGGGCGCTATGGGGTGGCTATGGGGCGGCTATGGGGCGGCCGGGGGGGTGGCTATGGGGCGGCTATGGGGCGCTATGGGGCGGCTGGGGGGGAGCTCTGGGGCGCTATGGGGTGGCTATGGGGCGGCTGGGGGGCGCTATGGGGTGGCTATGGGGCGCTATGGGGCGCTATGGGGCGGCTGGGGGGCGCTATGGGGCGGCTATGGGGCGGCTGGGGGGCAGGTCCGGGTTGCTATGGGTCACCGTAGGTTGCTATGGGGCAGCTGTGGGGCGGCTGGGGGGTGCCATGGGGCGGCTATGGGGTGGGTCCGGGTTGCTATGGGTCACCGTAGGTTGCTATGGGGCGGCTCTGGGGCGCTATGGGGCAGCTGGGGGGCACCAGGGGGTCGCTGTGGGGCACCACCCGTTGCTGTGGGGCGGGCGTGGGGCTGCTGTGGGTCAATGGGCGTTGCTATGGTGGGGCCGGGGGTCGCTGTGGGGCCCCAGGGGTGGCTGTGGGTCACCGCCCGCTGCTGTGGGGCGGCTGTGGGGCTGCTGTGGCGGGGCCGGGGGGCCGCCGCGGGGCGGCTGTGGGGCAGGAGGGGCGGCCGTGGGTCACCGCGCTCCCCCCGCCCCAGAGGTGACGCTGGAGGCGCTGGAGGAGGAGCTGCCGCCCCCCGAGGAGCGACGGTGAGCGGGGGGGGGGGAGGGGGCGGCCGACTTGGGGGGCGACTTGGGGGGCAGCGCCTGAGCCCCGCCCCCCCGCAGCCCCCCGCCGCCCCCCCCGCCGCTGCCCGAGCTGCCCGAGCTGCCCCCCGCCGCCGCCCCCGACGCGGCCGCGCTGCGCAGGTCAGTGCCCCACGGCGGCCCCACGGCGGCCCCACAGCGCCCCACGGCAGCCCCACAGCGCCCCACGGCGGCCCCACGGCGACCCACGGTGCCCCACGGCGCCCCACGGCGGCCCACGGCAGCCCCACGGCGGCCCCACGGCGCCCCACGGCGCCCCACAGCAGCCCCACGGCGCCCCACAGCGCCCCACAGCGCCCCACGGCGGCCCCACGGCTCCCCACGGCGGCCCCACGGCGCCCCACGGTGCCCCACGGCGCCCCACGGCGGCCCCACGGCGCCCCACAGCGCCCCACGGCGGCCCCACGGCGCCCCACGGCGCCCCACGGCAGCCCCACGGCGCCCCACAGCGCCCCACGGCAGCCCCACAGCGCCCCACAGCGCCCCACAGCGCCCCACAGCGCCCCACGGCAGCCCCACGGCGCCCCACATCGGCCCCACGGCGGCCCCACGGCGCCCCACAGCGCCCCACGGCGCCCCACGGCGCCCCACATCGGCCCCACGGCGGCCCCACGGCGCCCCACAGTGCCCCACGGCGCCCCACGGCGGCCCCACGGCGGCTCCCCCCCGCAGGCTGGTGGCGGCGGCGGCGCGGCGGCCGGGGGGCGCGGAGCTGGGGGCGCTGCTGCCCCCCGGGGCCCCCCGCGGCCTGGTGGGGCGCCTCTTCTACCTCTGCCTGGGTGAGTTGGGGGGCGGCCCCACACTTGGGGGGCAGCCCCGCGCGGGGGGGGGGAGGGGCGCGCCCACCCCCCCAGCGGCGGCGCCCGCTCTTGCCCTGCTCCCCCACCCCCACCCCCGCCCCCGCTGTGGGGCTGCCCCCCAAGTGTGGGGCCGCCCCCCAAGTGTGGGGCCGCCCCCCAAGTGTGGGGCTGACCCCCGCCCCCCCCCCAGAGCTGTGCGGCGCCGGCTGGCTGCGGCTGGAGCAGGCCCGGCCCTTCGGCCCCATCGCCGTGGGGCCGGGCCCCCGCGGGCCCCCCCCGCCCTCCCCCGCCGTGGGGCGGGAGGCCCCGCCCCCCTCCCCCCGCCCCCGCCCCCATTAAACCCGCGGGGGGAGGGGCGGCCCCACGCGCACCACGGCCTCTGCCCCCACCGCCTTTATTGCCCCGCCCCCGCGCCGCGGGGGAGGGGGGGGGGGGGGAACGGGACGTCGCCGCGATGACCTCACGCCGATGACGTCAGCAGGTTCCCGGGGCGTCGGCCAGGCCCTGGGGGGGGGGGGGGGGGGGGGGGGGAACCGGCCGTGAGGTCACGGGGCGTGGCCACCATGACGTCACGGGGAGGGGAGGAGGGGGAGGGGCGGAGGGGTGGGGGCGGGGGGTGGACTTGGGGGGCGGGGCTGGACTTGGGGGCGGGGCGTTCATCGGGGGGCGGGGCGTTCCTCGGGGGGCGGGGCGTTACTCAGGGGGTGGGGCTGGACTTGGGGGTGGGGCTGGACTTGGGGGCGGGGCTGGACTTGGGGGCGGGGCTGGACTTGGGGGGCGGGGCGTTACTTGGGGGCGGGGCTGGACTTGGGGGCGGGGCTGGACTTGGCGGGGCGGGGCTGGACTTGGCGGGGCGTTCCTCGGGGGGCGGGGCTGGACTTGGGGGCGGGGCGTTACTGGGGGCGGGGCGTTGCTCGGGGGGCGGGGCTGTGCTCGGGGGGCGGGGCTGTACTCGGGGGGCGGGGCGTTCCTGGGGGCGGGGCGTTCCTTGGGGGGCGGGGCTGTACTCGGGGGGCGGGGCGTTCCCGGGGGCGGGGCCTCACCAGGGCCTGGCGCAGGCGGGCGGCCTCGCCGTGGGGCAGCCGCGCCAGCCCCTCCTCGAAGGCCGTGGGGCGGCTGCCCCCCACCTCCCGCAGCAGCCCCAGCACCCCCCGCCTCCAGCTCTGGGGGGCGGGGGGGGTCAGGGCCCCCCGCCCCCCCCTCTGACCCCCAAGTGCTCCCCCCCCCCGCCCCACCTCTGACCCCCCCAAACCGCCCCCCCCAGCCCCCACGTCTGACCCCCAACCGCCCCCCCCCGCCCCACCTCTGACCCCCAACCGCCCCCCCCCCCCCCCCCCGCCCCCAACCTCTGACTCCCAAGTGCTCCCCCCCCCCCCCCCCGACCCCACCTCTGACCCCCAACCGCCCCTCCCGCCCCACGTCTGACCCCCAACCGCCCCCCCCGCCCCCACGTCTGACCCCCAACCGCCCCCCCCCGCCCCACATCTGACCCCCAACCCGCCCCCCCCAGCCCCACCTCTGACCCCCAACCGCCCCCCCCCCCGCCCCACGTCTGACCCCCCAACCGCCCCCCCCCAGCCCCACCTCTGACCCCCAACCCCCGCCCCCCCCGCCCCACATCTGACCCCCAACCCGCCCCCCCCCCCGCCCCACCTCTGACTCCCAAGTGCCCCCCCCAGCCCCAGAATTTGACCCCCCAAGTGCCCCCCCACCGCCCCACGTCTGACCCCCAACCGCCCCCCCCCGCCCCACCTCTGACCCCCAAGTGCCCCCCCCGCCCCACGTCTGACCCCCAACCGCCCCCCCCCGCCCCACCTCTGACTCCCAAGTGCCCCCCCAGCCCCAGATTTGACCCCCAACCGCCCCCCCGCCCCACGTCTGACCCCCAAGTGCCCCCCCCCCCCGCCCCACATCTGACCCCCACAACCGCCCCCCCCAGCCCCAGATCTGACCCCCAAGTGCCCCCCCCCGCCCCACTCTCCCCCCCCCCCCCGGTGCCCCCCCCCGCCCCACATCCGACCCCCGGTGCCCCCCCCCCCGCCCCACATCCCCCCCATGGAGCCCCCCCGTGCCCCACATCTCCCCCCATGGAGCCCCCCCCCGCCCCACATCTCCCCCCCCCGGTGCCCCCCCCGCCCCACATCCCCCCCATGGAGCCCCCCCCCGCCCCACATCTCCCCCCCCCCCCCGCCCCCCCCCCCGCCCCACATCTCCCCCATGGAGCCCCCCCGTGCCCCCCCCCCCCCCCCCCCGTACCGGGGGGCAGGCGCCCCGCCTCCCCACGACGCTGCCCGCAGGCCCGGGGCAGCTCGGCCGCGTGCGCCCACAGCTGGGGGGGGCGGGGGGGGTCAGGGGGGCCCGGGACCCCCAGTGCCCCCCCAGTCCCTCCCAGTGCCCCCCAGTGCCCCCCCAGTGCCCCATAGGGGCCCCCAGTGCCCCCCCAGTCCCTCCCAGTGCCCCCCAGTCCTTCCCAGTGCCCCCCAGTGCCCCATAGGGACCCCAGTGCCCCCCCAGTCCCTCCCAGTGCCCTCCCACTCCCTCCCAGTCCTTCCCAGTGCCCCCCAGTGCCCCATAGGGACCCCCAGTGCCCCCCCCAGTCCCTCCCAGTGCCCTCCCACTCCCTCCCAGTCCTTCCCAGTGCCCCCCAGTGCCCCATAGGGGACCCCCCAGTCCCTCCCAGTGCCCCCATTCCCCCTCCCAGTCCCTCCCAGTGCCCCCCCCAGTGCCCCATAGAGACCCCCCAGTCCCTCCCAGTGCCCCCCAGTGCCCCCCCCAGTGCCCCATAGGGGCCCCAGTGCCCCCCCAGTCCCTCCCAGTGCCCCCCCAGTCCTTCCCAGTGCCCCAAAGGGGCCCCCAGTGCCCCCACACTCCCAGTGTCTCCCAGTCCTTCCCAGTGCCCCCCAGTGCCCCATAGGGACCCCCAGTGCCCCCCCAGTCCCTCCCAGTGCCCTCCCACTCCCTCCCAGTCCTTCCCAGTGCCCCCCAGTGCCCCATAGGGACCCCCCAGTCCCTCCCAGTGCCCCCAATTCCCCCTCCCAGTCCCTCCCAGTGCCCCCCCCAGTGCCCCATAGAGACCCCCCAGTCCCTCCCAGTGCCCCCATTCCCCCTCCAGTCCCTCCCAGGCCCCCCCAGTGCCCATAGAGACCCCCCCAGTCCCTCCCAGTCCCTCCCAGTGCCCCCAGTGCGGCTCACCTGGGGGGGGGGTCCCGGCCGTGCACCCCCACCAGGTACTGGAAGACGGGGGGCTCCTCCCCCAGGTCCTGCTCCAGCGGCAGCGCCCCCAGCACCAGCGGCACCACCTGCCCAGTCGCACCAGTACGCACCAGTATGCACCAGTACACCCCCCAGTACGGCCCCAGTCCCTCCCGGTACGGCCCCAGTCCCTCCCAGTGCCCCCCAGTCCCTCCCAGTCCCTCCCAGTGCCCCCCAGTCCCTCCCAGTGCTCTCCCAGTCCCTCCCAGTGCTCTCCCAGTCCCTCCCAGTCCCCCCCAGTACACTCCCAGTCCCTCCCAGCATGCTCCCAGTCCCTCCCAGAGTCCCCCCCAGTACACTCCCAGTTCCTCCCAGCATGCTCCCAGTCCCTCCCAGTCCCCCCCAGTACACTCCCAGTACAGTCCCAGTCCCCCCAATACCCTTCCAGTCCCTCCCAGTACCCCCCAGTACACTCCCAGTACGCCGCAGCCCCCCTCCAGTAGACTCCCAGTGCCCCCCAGTTCCCCCCCCAGTCCCCACCAGCCACCCCAGTCCCCCCCAGTACACTCCCAGTCCTCCCCAGTCCACTCCCAGTCCAGTCCCAGTCCCCCCAATACCCTTCCAGTCCCCCCCAGTCCCTCTCAGTCCCCTCCCAGTCCCCCCCAGTACACTCCCAGTCCCTCCCAGTGCCCCCCAGTCCCTCCCAGTGCTCTCCCCAGTCCCTCCCAGTCCCCCCCAGTACACTCCCAGTTCCTCCCCAGCACGCTCCCAGTCCCTCCCAGTCCCCCCAGTACACTCCCAGCCCCCCCCAGCACGCTCCCAGTCCCCCCCAGTCCCTCTCAGTCCCCTCCCAGTCCCCCCCAGCACGCTCCCAGTCCCCTCCCAGTCCCTCTCAGTCCCCTCCCAGCACGCTCCCAGTCCCTCCCAGTCCCCCCCAGTACACTCCCAGCCCCCCCCAGCACGCTCCCAGCCCCCCCCAGCACGCTCCCAGCCCCCCCCAGCACACTCCCAGTCCCCCCCCAGTGCCCCCAGTGCCCCCGTACCAGCTGGGGCGGCAGCGCCCCCCCGTGCCGCGCCAGGGCGCCGCAGGCGTTGTCCCGCACCCGGCCCGGCCCCTCCCGCGCCAGCGCCCGCCGCAGCACGGCCCCGCCCGGCCACGCCCTGCGCGTCAAGGAAAAGGGGCGGGGCCAACCAGCGGGGCGGGGCCACCCGGGGGGGCGGGGCTACCGAGCGGGGGGCGGGGCCACCCAGCGGGGGGGCGGGGCTACCGAGCGGGGGGGGCGAGGACGGGGCCGCGAGGGCGGGGCTACCGAACGGGGGGGCGGGGCCACGGGGATGGGGATGCGGGGCTACCGACCTGGGGGCGGGGCTGGGGCCGCAGGGGCGGGGACAGGGGTATGGGGGGCGGGGCTACTGAACGGGGGGGGCGGGGCCACCGACCCGGAGGCGGGGCCGGGGCCGCAGGGGCGGGGCTACTGAACGGGGGGGCGGGGCCGCATGGGGTGGGGCTAATGCCTGGAGGGGCGGGGCTAAAGGCGGGGGGCGGGGACAGGGCCGCGGGGGCGGGGCTACAAGCGGGGGCGGGGCCAACCGCCGCGGGGGCGGGGCTTCGAAACGCGGGGGGGCGGGGCCAGGGCAAGAGTGGGCGTTGTTTAGGGCCCGGGGGCGGGGGCCAGGGCCGCGGTGGGCGGGGCCAGGGCGAGGGGGGCTGCGGTCCAGGGCCTGGGGGCGGGGCTTTGGGAGGCGGGGGCGGGGCCAGGGCCGCGGGGGGGCGGGGCCCGGGCGTGGCGGGCGGCGATTGGCGGATACGGTCCGAGGGCGGGGCCGGCGGCCTGGGCCAGGCGCCCCATGGCGAAGAGGGCGTTGCCCCGCACCTCGGGGTGGGGGGTCGCGGGCGGCGGCCGCGCCCAGGGCGGGGCCCAGGCGGGGCAGGAAGGGCGCCAGCCCCGCCCCCAGCCCCGCCCCCGCCTCCCCCAAGATGGCCGCCGCCCACGAGCGCTCCCCCACGCTGCGACGACGGCCCTGGGGGGGGGGAGGGGAGATGGGAGATGGGGGGGGGGGGGGGGTGTCAGCCCCGCCCCCCCCCGCCCCCCCCGCCCCTCCCCCCGCGCTCACCAGGGCGGCCAGGAGCGGGGGCAGGGCCCTCCCGGAAGAGGGGGGCGAAGGCGGCGCCCAGGGCCCCGCCCAGCGCCACCAGCCCCTCCCCCGCCAGCTCCCGCAGCTCCGCCGCCACCTCGGCCTAAGGGGGGGGGGGGGGAGGGGGGGGGGGAGTCAGAAGGGGGGGGGGGGGGGGGCACGGCCCCGGCCCCTCCCCACCCCCCCCCCGGCCTCCCCGCCCCCCCCTCCCCCCACCTGCTCCTCGTCGTCATCGTCCTCCTGCTGCAGGCAGCTCACCTGGGGGGGGGAGGGGCGGGGGGAGGGGCACCCGCCTGGCACCCCAGCCCCCACTGACACCCCCCCCCGCCCCCCCAAATCCC
>NW_028121091.1:0-34592 GCF_965183815.1 Platalea leucorodia
AGGCTCAGCTCCGGCAGGATCTGGGGGGGGGGGGGCAGGGATGGGGGGGCGCCCTGGGGTGCCTCTGCCCCCCCCCCGGGTCCCAATGGGTGCCCCCCAAGGGGGCTCGTGTCCCCCCAAGGGGTCCCAGTGCCCCCCTGCTCTATTTCAGGGCTCCCAGGGGTCCTAGTGCCCCCCCCCAGGGGTCCCAGTGCCTCCCTGCCCCATTTCAGGGGTCCCAGGGGTGCCTGTGCCCCCCCCCAGGTCCCATGGGTGCCCCCCAAGGGTGCTCGTGTCCCCCCAAGGGGTCCCAGTGCCCCCCCTGCCCCATTTCAGGGGTCCCAGGGGTCCTAGTGCCCACCCCAGGGTCCCATGGGTGCCCCGCAAGGGTGCTTGTGTCCCCCCCAGGGGTCCCAGCGCCCCCCCTCTCAATTTCAGGGGTCCCAGTGCCCCCCCGGGGTCCCATGGGTGCCCCCCCAAGGGTGCTTGTGTCCCCCCAGGGGTCCCAGTGCCCCCCCCTGCCCCATTCCAGGGGTCCCAGGGGTCCTTGTGCCCCCCCCCAGGGGTCCCAGTGCCTCCCTGCCCCATTTCAGGGGTCCCAGGGGTCCCAGTGCCCCCCCGGGGTCCCATGGGTGCCCCCCAAGGGGGCTCGTGTCCCCCCAGGGGTCCCAGTGCCCCCCTGCCCCATTTCAGGGGTCCCAGGGGTCCTAGTGCCCCCCCCCAGGGGTCCCAGTGCCCCCCTGCTCTATTTCAGGGCTCCCAGGGGTCCTAGTGCCCCCCCCAGGGGTCCCAGTGCCTCCCTGCCCCATTTCAGGGGTCCCAGGGGTCCCAGTGCCCCCCCCGGGTCCCATGGGTGCCCCCCAAGGGGGCTCGTGTCCCCCCAAGGGGTCCCAGTGTCCCCCCCTGCTCTATTCCAGGCATCCCAGGGGTCCTAGTGCCCACCCCAGGTCCCATGGGTGCCCCCCAAGGGTGCTCGTGTCCCCCCAAGGGGTCCCAGGGGTCCTAGTGCCCCCCCCCAGGGGTCCCAGTGCCTCCCTGCCCCATTTCAGGTGTCCCAGGGGTCCCAGTGCCCCCCCGGGGTCCCATAGGTGCCCCCCAAGGGTGCTCGTGCCCCCCCCCAGGGGTTCCAGGGCCTCCCCCCACCCAATTCAGGGGTCCTGGGGGTCCTAGGGCCCCCCCACGGGTCCCAGTGCCCCCCCTCCCCATTTCAGGGGTCCCAGGGGTCCTAGTGCCCACCCCAGGGGTCCCAGTGCCCCCCTGCCCCATTTCAGGGGTCCCAGGGGTCCTAGTGCCCACCCCGGGGTCCCATGGGTGCCCCCCAAGGGGTCCCAGTGCCCCCCTGCCCCATTTCAGGGGTCCCAGGGGTCCCAGTGCCCACCCCAGGGCCCCATGGGTGCCCCCCAAGGGGTCCCAGTGCCCCCCTGCCCCATTTCAGGGGTCCCAGGGGTCCTAGTGCCCCCCTGGGGGTCCCAGGGGTGCCCACGTCCCCCCCCCACCCCGTTCTGGGGGTACCTGGGGGGGCTCGGCCATGGGCTGGAGGCTGGCGAAGGGGGCATGGCCGGGCTGACCCGACATGGCGGGCTCAGAGCCGAGCCAAACGCACCGGCCAGGTCGGCCCCCGGCATCCTGCGCTGCGGCCGCGGCTGCCGCCACCTGTGGGGAGAGCGAGCGGGGTGGGGGGTGGGGGGGGGTCCCCAGAATCAGCCCTGGCCCCCCCCAACCCCGCCCCGGCCACCCGAGGGAGGAGGGAGCTGTTGGCTATCAGTAGGGTCCAGAGTGAACGCACACGAGGAATGGCTCAATTGGAGGGAATATATCCGTGGTCGACCGTCAGTAGGGCCCAGAGTGAACGGGCACAACGAACAGCCGCTCTCATCAACCGGAGCAAGCAAGATCGAGGATCGACCGTCAGTAGGGGCCAGAGTGAACGCGCACAAAACCAGGCTCAATTTCATCCCTTGAGGTAGAAAACCCCCCGCTCCCCGCCATCAGTAGGGCCCAGAGTGAACGCGCACAACAAACGGCCCAATCTCCTCGCTTGGGAGGGAATCAATCGAGGGTCAGCCATCAGTAGCGCCCAGAGTGAACGGACACAAAACGCAGCCCGATCCCGTTTCTCGGAAGGGCCAAGAACAACGTGCGACCATCGGTAGGGCCCAGAGTGAACGCGCCCCCAAACCGGCCCAGTTTCAGCCTCCGGGGTGGAAAAACCCTGCTCCCAGCCACCAGTAGGGCCCAGAGTGAACGCACACAAAAGGTGCGCCCCCCCCCCCCCCCTGCCCATCAGTAGGGCCCAGAGTGAACAGGGCGGGTGCCCCCAGCCTGGCCACGCCCCCCGGGAGACCACGCCCCCCCGCCATCAGTAGGGCCCAGAGTGAACGTGGGGGGGGAGGGGTGCCCGGCTGATCCTGCCATGGCAACAGGCTTCCCATTGGCTGCCCACCCTCCTCAGTAGCCAATAGGGAGGTGGCGGTGCTGGGCGGGGCCATGGCTGTGAGAGGGGGCGGGGCATAAATCCCCCCCCCCCCCCCCCCCCCCCCCCCCGCAGGGGGCATTAGGGGGCTGGAAGGAGCCAGGTGAAACCAGTATGGCCCAGTATGGGGTGGGGGGGGACTGGGAGGGAGCACTGGGGGAAGGGGGGATCCGTGCCTCAGTTTACTGGGGGGGGGGGGACTGGGGGGAACTGGGATGGGACTAGGGGGAACTGGGACAGGACTGGGATGCTGTGGAGGGGGGAACTGGGATGGGACTGGGAGGAACTGGGCCAGGACTGGAATGTCCAACCAGTACTGGGGGGCCCAAACCAGTATGGGGGGAACACACCTGTACTGGGAGAACTGGGAGACCCACACTAGTACTGGGAGAATCGTACTGGTACTGGGTGGGACTGGGGGATCCATACTGGTACTGGAAGATCTATACTGGTACTGGGATGGTCACAGCTACACTGGGAGAACTGGGGGATCCATACTGGTCCCGGGAGGGTCACACCTGTACTGGGAGGGTCATATTGGTACTGGTAGAACTGCGGGATCCATACTGGTCTCAGGAGGGTCACTCCTGTACTGTGAGTACTGGGAGATCCATACTGGTCCTGGGAGGGTCATACTGGTTCTGGGGATCCATACTGGTTCTGGGAGGATCATACAGGTACTGAGGGGGTCACATCTGTACTGGGAGAACTGGGGGATCCATACTGGTCCTGGCAGGGCCATACTGGTCCTGGGAGGGTCATACTGGTACTGGGAGAACTGGGAGATCCATACTGGTTCTGGGAAGTCACATCTGTACTGGGAGAACTGGAACATCCATACTGGTCCTGGGAGGCTCATGCCTGCACTGGGAGAACTGGGGTATCCATACTGGTCCCGGGAGAACTGGGGGATCCATACTGGTCCTGGGAGGGTCACACCTGTACTGGGAGAACTGGGACATCCATACTGGTCCTGGGAGGGTCACGCCTGTACTGGGAGAACTGGGGGATCCATACTGGTCCTGGGAGGGTAACACCTGTACTGGGAGAACTGGGACATCCATACTGGTCCTGGCAGGGCCATACTGGTCCCGGGGGATCCATACTGGTATTGGGAGGATCATACAGGTACTGAGAGGGCCACACCTGTACTGGGAGAACTGGGGGATCCATACTGGTCCCAGGAGGGTCATACTGGTACTGGGAGAACTGGGAGATCCATACTGGTCCCAGGAGGGTCACACCTGTACTGGGAGAAATGGGGGATCCATACTGGTCCTGGCAGGGCCATACTGGTTCTGGGAGATCCATACTGGTCGTGGGAGAGTCACACCTGTACTGGGAAAACTGGGAGATCCATACTGGTCCCGGAAGGGTCATACTGGTCCCAGGAGGGTCACACCTGTGCTGGGAGAACTGGGAGACCTACACTGGTAGTGGGAGGGTTGTACTGGTGCCAGGGGATCCATACTGGTACTGGGAGCATCATACAGGTACTGAAGGGGTCACACCCGTACTGGGAGAACTGGGGGATCCATACTGGTCCTGGCAGGGCCATACTGGTCCCGAGGGATCCATACTGGTATTGGGAGGATCATACAGGTACTGAGAGGGCCACACCTGTACTGGGAGAACTGGGACATCCATACTGGTCCTGGCAGGGTCATACTGGTCCTGGGAGAACTGGGGTATCCATACTGGTCCTGGGAGGGTCATACTGGTACTGGGAGATCCATACTGGTCCTGGGAGGGTCACACCTGTACTGGGAGGGTCATACTGGTACTGGGAGAACTGGGGGATCCATACTGGTCTCAGGAGGGTCACTCCTGTACTGTGAGTACTGGGAGATCCATACTGGTCCCGGGAGGGTCATACTGGTCCTGGGGGATACATACTGGTTCTGGGAGAACTGGGGTATCCATACTGGTCCCGGGAGGGTCATACTGGTCCCAGGAGGGTCACACCTGTACTGGGAGAACTGGGGGATCCATACTGGTCCTGGCAGGGTCATACTGGTCCTGGGAGAACTGGGGGATCCATACTGGTCTCAGGAGGGTCATGCCTGTACTGGGAGAACTGGGGGATCCATACACGTACTGGGAGGGTCATACTGGTCCTGGTAGAACTGGGAGATCCATACTGGTCCTGGCAGGGTCATACTGCTACTGGGACAACTGGGGGATCCATACTGGTCATGGGAGGGTCACACCTGTACTGGGAGAACTGGGGGATCCATACTGGTCCCGGGAGGGTCATACTGGTCCTGGGAGAACTGGGGGATCCATACTGGTCCTGCCAGGGTCATACTGGTCCCAGGAGGGTCACACCTGTACTGGGAGAACTGGGGGATCCATACTGGTCCTGGCAGGGTCATACTGCTACTGGGACAACTGGGGGATCCATACTGGTCATGGGAGGGTCACACCTATACTGGGAGAACTGGGAGATCCGTAGATGTACTGGGAGGGTCACACCTGTACTGGGAGATCCATACTGGTCCCGGAGGATCCATACTGGTCCGGGAGATCCCTACCGGTCCTGGGAGACCTGGTCGCTCCCCACTACTCCGGGGGAGCCCATACTGGTCCCAGTCCCCGGGAGCCACTGGGGGGGAGGGGGGGGCGGGGCCGAGGCACCGGTACCGGGGGGGGGGGGGGAACCCCGTGAGGGAGCGGCCCGGGGGGGGAGGGAACCGACGGAGGACAAGCGGTACCGGTAACGCGGGCCCCGGCGGCGGGGTCTCACCTGCGGCGGCGGAGCGGGGCGGAGGCGGCGGCGGGGCCGGGGCCGGGGCCGGGGCCGGGGCGGCGGCGGCGGCGCCCCGGGGATTTCCCAGTAATGCCCGAGGAAAATGGCGGCCACAACAAACCGCCGCCGCCGCCTCCCTCCTGCGCAGGCGCCGCCCCGCCCCCCCGCCCTCCGCCAATCGAAACGCCGGATGCCCTCCCGCTCCCACCAATGAGCGGGGCGGCTCCACCCACTCCGCTCCTCTTCGCCCCGCCCACTCGGCGTCAGCGCGGCGCGCCGGGCCCCGCCCCGCCCGAGGGGGAGGGCGGGGCCTCGGCTGTAGCCACGCCCCCACTGGGCGCTAAGGGGCGGGGCTTAAGGGAGCCACGCCCCCTCGGCGGGCGAACGCCCCCTCCCGCCCCGGGGGATTAATTACCCCCAATAATTAATTACCCCGATGATTAATTAACCCCCTCGGGGATTAATTACCCCCACATCATTAATTACCCCCACGAATATTAATTAATCCATGAATATTAATCACTCGCCATGAATATTAATCACCCCCGAATATTAACTACACCCCCCCGGGACTAATTAATAGCCCCAGAAAATTAATTATGCCCAGATTAGGATTAATTACCCCCCCGGGATTAATTAATTACCCCCTGAGCATTAATTACCCCCTCAAAATAATTAATTGTCCCCTAATAGAATTACCCTAATAGGAAAAATTAATTGCCCTGAGCATTAATTACCTCCCTGATAATTAATTAATACCCCTTGGGGATTAATTACCCCCAAGGGCATTAATTACACCCTAATAGGATTAATTAATTACCCCCCATGGGCATTAATTACCCCCTCAGCATGATTAATTACCCCTAATAAGATTAATTACCCCAACAGGATTAATTAATTTCCCCATGGACATTAATTAGCCCCCAGCATAATTAATTACCCCAATAGGATTAATTAAGCCCCCAATAGAATTAATTAATCCCCTAGATTATTAATTACCCCCTGGGGATTAATTACCCTGATAATTAATTACCCCAGATAATTAATTACCCCAATGGGATTAATTAAGCTCCCAAGAAGGCTAATTACCCCCTGGGTATTAATTACTCCCTCCAGATAATTAATTACCCCAGATAATTAATTACCTCCCCAAATAATTAATCACCCCAGGTAATTAATCACCCCAATAAGATTAATAAGCTGTAATAGGATTAATTAGCCCCTAATAGGATTAATTAGCCCCTAATAGGATTAATTAAGTCCCCAGAAGATTTATTAGCCCCAGCAGGGGACTAATTACTCCCTCAGTTAATTAATTAGCCCTCCACTGATTAATTACCCTGTTAATTAATTATTCCTCTGTTAATTACCCCCTCCATTGATTAATTACCCCTCCATTGATTAATTAGCCTCTCCATTGATTACTCCTCCATTAATTAATCACTTGTCTATTGATTAATGACCCCATTAATTAATCACCCAATAATTAATGACCCAATAATTAATGGCCCCCCGTTAATTAATGACCCCATTAATTAATGACCCCAGCACGAGCCGCCATTTTCCCTTTATTTAAATGAGGCCCCGCCCCCCGCCCGCCCCAAAGCGGGGGGCGGGGCCGCGGGAGGCCCCGCCCCCCCGGGAGGTGACGTCACTTCTGCTTGGGGGGGGGCCTGGGGAGAGAGGGGCACCTCGGTCACGTGACTGCCCCCAGCGCCCCCCAGTCCATCCCAGTCCCCCCCAGTCCCTTCCCAGCCTCCTCCCAGTATAACCCAGTCTCCTCCCAGTCTGTCCCAATCCCTTGCGATCCCCTCCCAGTATATCCCAGTTTATCCCGATCCCCTCCCAGTCTGTCCCAGTCCCCTTCCAGTCCCTCCCAATCCCCTCCCAGTCTATCCCACTCCCTCCCAGCATATCCCAATCCCTCCCCAATATATCCCAATCCCCTCCCAGTCCATCCCAGTCCCCTCCCAGTCCCACCTGTAGACACCCACCACCATGGCATGGTCCCTCCCAATCCCCTCCCAGTCTGTCCCAGTCCCTCCTAACCCCTCCCAGTCCCTCCCAATCCCCTCCCAGTCCCTCCCAGTCCCACCTGTAGACGCCCACCACCACGGCGTGGTCCCTCCCAGTCCCCTCCTAACCCCTCCCAGTCCCTCCCAGCCTGCCCCAGTCTGTCCCAGTCCCTCCCAATCCCCTCCCAGTCCCACCTGTAGACGCCCACCACCACGGCGTGGTCCCTCCCAGTCCCCTCCTAACCCCTCCCAGTCCCTCCCAGCCTGTCCCAGTCTGTCCCAGTCCCTCCCAATCCCCTCCCAGTGCTCCCAGTCCCACCTGTAGACACCCACCACCACGGCGTGGTCCCTCCCAGTCCCCTCCTAACCCCTCCCAGTCCCTCCCAGCCTGTCCCAGTCCCTCCCAATCCCCTCCCAGTCCATCCCAGTCCCACCTGTAGACGCCCACCACCACGGCGTGGTCCCTCCCAGTCCCCTCCTAACCCCTCCCAGTCCCTCCCAGCCTGCCCCAGTCTGTCCCAGTCCCTCCCAATCCCCTCCCAGTCCCTCCCAGTCCCACCTGTAGACACCCACCACCACGGCGTGGTCCCTCCCAGCCTGTCCCAGTCCCTCCCAATCCCCTCCCAGTCCCTCCCAGTCCCACCTGTAGACGCCCACCACCACGGCGTGGTCCCTCCCAGTCCCCTCCTAACCCCTCCCAGTCCCTCCCAGCCTGTCCCAGTCCCTCCCAATCCCCTCCCAGTCTGTCCCAGTCCCTCCCAATCCCTCCCAGTCCCACCTGTAGACGCCCACCACCACGGCGTGGTCCCTCCCAGTCCCCTCCTAACCCCTCCCAGTCCCTCCCAGCCTGTCCCAGTCCCTCCCAATCCCCTCCCAGTCCATCCCAGTCCCTCCCAGTGCCCCCAGTCCCACCTGTAGACGCCCACCACCACGGCGTGGTCCCTCCCACTCCCCTCCTAACCCCTCCCAGTCCCTCCCAGCCTGTCCCAGTCCCTCCCAATCCCCTCCCAGTCCATCCCAGTCCCTCCCAGTCCCACCTGTAGACGCCCACCACCACGGCGTGGTCCCTCCCAGTCCCCTCCTAACCCCTCCCAGTCCCTCCCAGCCTGTCCCAGTCCCTCCCAATCCCCTCCCAGTCCATCCCAGTCCCTCCCAGTCCCACCTGTAGACGCCCACCACCACGGCGTGGTCCCTCTCGTAGGGCTCCAGCGTCAGCTGCTCCTGCGGCTTCATCTGCTCCCCCGTCATCTTCCTCACCTCCCCCGCGAAGACGGCCTCGGGCGCCGCCGTCGAGTCGATGCAGTTCGCCTGCCGCCCGCACTGGGCCTTACTGGGATGGACTGGGCCGGACTGGGCCCCGGCGCCCCGCCCACCACGGCTCCCTACTGCCTCCCAGAGGCCTGTTACTGGGTCACTCCTGGCTCCCAGTGCTCTGTTACTGGTCTTTACTGCTTCCCAGTTGCCTCTTACTGGCCCTTACCGGCTCCCAGTTGCCTCTTACTGGTTCCCAGTATCCCACTACTGGTCCTTACTGGCTCCCAGTATCCCACCACAGCTCCCTACTGCCTCCCAGGGGCCTGTTCCTGGGTCATTCCTGGCTCCCAGTGCTCTGTTACTGGTCTTTACTGCTTCCCAGTTGCCTCTTACTGGCTCCTACTTGTCTCTTACGGGTCCTTACTGGTTCCCAGTATCCCACTACTGGTCCTTACTGGTTCCCAGTATCCCACCACGGCTCCTTACTGGCTCCCAGGGGCCTGTTCCTGGGTCATTCCTGGCTCCCAGTGGCCTTTACTGGTCTTTACTGCTTCCCAGTTGCCTCCTACTGGCTCCTAGTTTTCTCTTACAGGTCCTTACTGGTTCCCAGTATCCCACTACTGGTCCTTACTGGTTCCCAGTATCCCACCATGGGCCTTTACTGCCTCCCAGGGGCCTGTTCCTGGGTCGTTCCTGGCTCCCAGTGCTCTGTTACTGGTCTTTACTGCTTCCCAGTTGCCTCTTACTGGCCCTTATTGGCTCCCAGTTGCCTCTTACTGGTTCCCAGTATCCCACTACTGGTCCTTACTGGTTCCCAGTATCCCACCACGGCTCCTTACTGGCTCCCAGGGGCCTGTTCCTGGGTCACTCCCGGCTCCCAGTGCTCTGTTACTGGTCTTTACTGCTTCCCAGTTGCCTCTTACTGGCCCTTACCGGCTCCCAGTTGCCTCTTACTGGTTCCCAGTATCCCACTACTGGTCCTTACTGGTACCCAGTATCCCACCACAGCTCCCTACTGCCTCCCAGGGGCCTGTTACTGGGTCACTCCTGGCTCCCAGTGCTCTGTTACTGGTCTTTACTGCTTCCCAGTTGCCTCTTACTGGCCCTTACCGGCTCCCAGTTGCCTCTTACTGGTTCCCAGTATCCCACTACTGGTCCTTACTGGTTCCCAGTATCCCACCACGGCTCCTTACTGGCTCCCAGGGGCCTGTTCCTGGGTCATTCCTGGCTCCCAGTGGCCTTTACTGGTCTTTACTGCTTCCCAGTTGCCTCCTACTGGCTCCTAGTTTTCTCTTACAGGTCCTTACTGGTTCCCAGTATCCCACTACTGGTCCTTACTGGTACCCAGTATCCCACCATGGGCCTTTACTGCCTCCCAGGGGCCTGTTACTGGGTCGTTCCTGGCTCCCAGTGCTCTGTTACTGGTCTTTACTGCTTCCCAGTTGCCTCTTACTGGCCCTTACCGGCTCCCAGTTGCCTCTTACTGGTTCCCAGTATCCCACTACTGGTCCTTACTGGCTCCCAGTATCCCACCACGCGTCTTTACTGGCTCCCAGGGGCCTGTTCCTGGGTCGTTCCTGGCTCCCAGTGCTCTGCTACTGGTCTTTACTGGTTCCCAGTTGCCTCTTACTGGCCTTTACTGGCTCCTAGTTGTCTCTTACTGGTTCCCCGAATCCCACTACTGGTCTTTACTGGTTCCCAGGGCCCCATTACTGGTCCTTACTGGTTCCCACTATCCTGTTACTGGTGCTTACTGCTGCCCAGTGGCCTGTTACTGGTGCTTACTGCTGCCCAGTGGCCTGTTACTGGTGCTTACTGGTTCCCAGTGGCCTGTTACTGGTGCTTACTGGTTCCCAGTGGCCTGTTAGTGGTTCCCAGTGGCCTGTTACTGGTCCTTACAGCTTCCCAGTGCCCTGCTACTGGTTCCTGTAACCCCGTTATGGCTCAGCGCTGGTTCCCAGCGCCGGGTACTGGTGCGTACTGGTGCATACTGGTTACCTTGATGGAGATGACAAAATGGCCGCCGTTGCGCAGGAAGTTGTGGGCGTTGAGGGCCACGATCCGCGTCTGGTCCGGCTGCGCCACGTCCGCGAAGATGACGTCCACCATGCCTGGGTGGGGGGCACCCCAAAATCAGGGGCACCCCAAAATCCCCCCGGGGGCACCCTGACCCCCCCCCAGCACCCAACAGCACCCACAACCCCCCTGAGATGCCTCCAGGCCTTCTCCCGGCCCCCAAACCCCCCTGAGGACCCCAAAATCTTCTCCTGGATCTTCTCAACACCCCAAATTCTCCTCGAGGACCCCAACATCACCTCAACACCCATCTTAGGTGCCCTCAGCACCCAACAGCACCCAAAAAACCCCCCCTGAGATGCCTCCAGGCCTTCTCCCGACCTCCAAACCCCCCTGAGGACCCCAAAATCTTCTCCTGGATCTTCTCGACACCCCACATTCTCCTCGAGGACCCCCAACTTCTTCTCCAGGTCCCTCACAGCACCCCCAAACCCACCTGAGATGCCCTCAGCACCCAACAGCACCCAAAAAACCTCCATCAGATGCCTCCAGGTGCCTCCAGACCTTCTCCCAACCCCCAAACCTCCCTGAGGACCCCAAAATCTTCTCCTGCATCTTCTCAACACCCCATATTCTCCTCGAGGACCCCAAAATCACCTCAACACCCATCTTAGGTGCCCTCAGCACCCAACAGCACCCAAAAAACTTCCATCAGATGCCTCCAGGCCTTCTCCCAACCTCCAAACCCCCCTGAGGACCCCAAAATCTTCTCCTGGATCTTCTCAACACCCCAAATTCTCCTCGAGGACCCCAACATCACCTCAACACCCATCTTAGGTGCCCTCAGCACCCAACAGCACCCAAAAAAACCCCCCCGAGATGCCTCCAGGCCTTCTCCCAACCTCCAAACCCCCTTGAGGACCCCAAAATCTTCTCCTCGACCTTCTCAACACCCCACATTCTCCTCGAGGACCCCCAACTTCTTCTCCAGGTCCCTCACAGCACCCCCAAACCCACCTGAGATGCCCTCAGCACCCAAAACCCCCCCTGAGATGCCTCCAGGCCTTCTCCCAACCCCCAAACCCCCCCTGAAGACCCCCCAAATCTTCTCCTGGACCTCCTCAAGCCCCCCAAGTTCTTCTCCAGGAGCCCCAAGCCCCCCTGGCCCCGCCCCCCGCCCCGACTGACCAATGAGCATGCGGTATTTGTGGGGGTGCCGGGCGTCCTCGATGACGGGGATGACGTTGGTGCGTTTCTTGGCGACGTTGATGAGGTCACGGCCCGAGCGATGGGAGAATTCCACGGCGTAGACCAGGCCCTCCTGGGGACGGGGAGGTCACCCCACCGCCCAGGGGGACATCGGGGGTCCCCAGGGTGGGGACACCTCCGGGGGCATGGAGCCACCACCCATGGGGACATCCCTGAGGTCCCCAACGTGGGGACACCTCCGGGGACATGGTGCCACCACCCATGAGGACATCCCTGAGGTCCCCAAGGTGGATAAGACCTCCAAGGACATGGAGCCACCACCCATGGGGACGTCGGGGCATCCCCAAGGTGGGGACACCTCTGGGGACATGGAGCCACCACCCATGGGGACATCCCTGAGGTCCCCAAGGTGGAGAAAACCTCCAAGGACATGGAGCCACCACCCATGGGGATGTCCCTAACGGAGATGCCACCTCCAAGCTGTCCCCAAGGGGCTCATGACCCCCCGGTGACGTCCCCAAGGGGCTCCCAGTGCCACCCCACGTCCCCTTGTCCCACGGTGACGTCCCGAAAGGCCCTCAAGGATGTCCCCAAGTAGACGCAGATGCCACCTCCAGGTTGTCCCCAAGGCGTTGATGACCTCAAGTCGCGTCCCCTCACCCCAGGGCCCCATGGTGACGTCCCCAAGGCCGGGGTGGCCCCGCGCCCTTACCGGTCCCACGATGTCGGAGACGTGTGACACCGTTGTCCCCGAGGCGGCGCCCAGGTACAGGACCTTGGTCCCCGGCCGGATGTGGATCTGGTCGATGCCGCCCAAGATGGCCGCCGCCAGCTTGGAGCGGAAGGGGTTCCAGGCGCGGTACTCCACCTTGGTGTCACCGTCCTGGGGACAGGGACACGTGGGGACGTGTCACCCCCCTGCTAGGACACCCCATGGGCACCCACAGCTGCCCAGTGCCACCTCCCAGTGCTCCCAGTATGGAGCTTGAGAAGGTCTTACTGGGACCTTGAGAAGGTCCTGGTGGTGCCCTCAACCTTGGTGGCACCACCATGGGGACAGGGACACGTGGGGACGCGTCACCCCCCCGCTGGGATACCCCATGGGCACCCACAGCTGCCCAGTGCCACCAGTGCCACCTCCCAGTGCTCCCAGTATGGAGCTTGAGAAGGTCCTGGTGGGACCTTCAGAAGATCCTGGAGGTGCCCTCAGCCTTGGTGGCACCACCATGGGGACAAGGACACGTGGGGACATGTCACCCCCCCACTGGGACGTCCTATGGGTGCCTACACCCTCCCAGTGCTACCAGTGCCACCTCCCAGTGCTCCCAGTATGGAGCTTGAGAAGGTTCTAGTGGTGTACTCCACTTCTCCCAGTTACCCCCAGCGCCCTCCCAGTGCCACCAATTCCTTTCCAAGTTCCCCCGCATCCCTCCCGGTTCTCTCCCAGTTCTCCCCAGTCCCTCCTCGCCCGCTCCCAGTTCCCCCCACGTCCTTCCCAGTTATCCCTACTCCCCTCCCAGTGCCTCCCAGTCGTCGCCCAGTGCCTCCCAGTATCTCCTGACTTCCCCAATTCCCTCCTAGTGCTTCCTTACACCCTCCCAGTTGCCGCCAGGTCCTTCCCAGTTACCCCCAGTCCCCTCCCAACCGTCTCCCAGTATACCCCAGTATCTCCTGGCCTCCCCTACTTCCCTCCCAGTCCCTCTTTACCCCCTCCCAATTGCCCCCAGTCCCTCCCAGTTACCTCCAGTGCCCTCCCAGTGCTTCCTAACCTTCTCTACTTCCCTCCCAGTGACCCCCAGTCCCCTCCCAGTAGCTCCCAGTCCCTCCCAGTAGCTCCTAACCTTTTCTGCTTCCCTCCCAGTGACTTCCAGTTGCTCTTTACCCTCTCCCAGTGGTTCCCAGTCCCTCCTTACCCCCTCCCCATTGCCCACAGGTCCCTCCCAGTTACCCCCAGTCCCCTCCCAGTGCCTCCCAGTCTTTCCTTGCTCCTCCCAATTGCCCCCAGTCCCTCCCAGTTACCCCCAATCCCCTCCCAGTGCCTCCTAACCTCCTCTACTTCTGCCTCACTCCCTCTTTATCTCATCCCAGTGGCTCCCAGTCCCTCCCAGTGCCTCCTTACCCCCTCCCAGTGGCTCCCAGTCTCTCCTTACCCCCTCCCCATTGCCCACAGGTCCCTCCCAGTGACACCCAGTCCCCTCCCAGTAGCTCCTAACCTCCCCTACTTCCCTCCCACTCCCTCCTAGTGCCTCCTTACCCCCTCCCAGTGGCTCCCAGTCCCTCCTTACCCCCTCCCCATTGCCCGCAGCTCCCTCCCAGTGACCCCCAGTCCCCTCCCAGTCCCTCCCAGTAGCTCCCAGTACCTCAACGGAGATCCTCTTCTCCCCGTAGACCGACTCCCCCGGCACCAGGTTGCGGGTGACCAGGGCGTCCTCCTTCCCCCGGCAGATGAACACCCCTGCAGCAGGGACCCACGGCTGCCCCACGGCGGCACCCAACACCCCCCAACTGCCCCATGGCGCCCCCCAACTGCCCCATAGCCCCCCCAACTGCCCCCCCCAGTGCCCCATAGCCCCCCCAGTGCCCCTCAACTGCCCCATAGCCCCCCCACCTGCCCCACGGGACCCCCAAATGCCCCCCAGTACCCCATAGCACCCCCCAACTACCCCATGGGACCCCCAAATGCCCCCCCAGGACCCCCAAGTGCCCCCCCAGGACCCCCCAAGTGCCCCCCCAACTGCCCCATAGCCCCCCCAGTGCCCCCCAAGTGCCCCATGGGACCCCCAAGTGCCCCCCCCAGTGCCCCCAAGTGCCCCATAGCCCCCCCCAAATGCCTCCCAACTGCCCCAGGGGACCCCCAAGTGCCCCCCCAGTACCCCCAAGTGCCCCATAGCCCCCCCAAGTGCCCCCCCAGTGCCCCACAGGCCCCCCCAGTGCCCCACGGGCCCCCCCAGTGCCCCCCAGTTGCCCCACCTTCGTGCCGATGGGGCTCCACCGTCACCTTCTTGCCCCCCTTGAAGCCGCCGCGGCCCCCCCGGCCCCCGCCCCTCCCCCCCCGGGGGGGGCCTCCTCGGCCCCGCCCCCCGAAGGCTCCGCCCCCCCGGGAGCCCCCCCGGGGCTGGAAGGAGCCGCCTGTGGGGAGAGGAACTGGGGTTACTGGGGGGCACTGGGAGGGGCTGGAAGGGGCTGGGAGGGGGACTGGGGTTACTGGGGGGCACTGGGAGGAACTGGGAGGGGGACTGGGGGGCACTGGGAGGGACTGGGAGGGGGACTGGGGGGCACTGGGAGGGGGACTGGGGGGGGACTGGGGTTACTGGGGGGCACTAGGAGGGGGACTGGGGGGGGCTGGGAGGGACTGGGAGGGGTACTGGGGTTACTGGGGGGGGCTGGGAGAGACTGGGAGAGGGACTGGGGTTACTGGGGGGGGGCTGAGAGGAACTGGGAGGGGACTGGGGGCACTGGGAGGGACAGGGAGAGGACTGGAAGGGGACTGGCGGCACTGGAAGGGACTGGGAGGGGGACACTGGGAGCACTGGGAGGGACCGAGAGGGGGACTGGGGTTACTGGGAGGGAGTGGAAAGAGGACTGGGGGCACTGGGAAGAACTGGGGGGGTGGGAGGAACTGGGGGGGACTGGGGGAGACACTGGGGTCACTGGGAAGGACTGGGAGGGGGACTGGGAGGGACGGGGAGGAGGACCAGGGTTACTGGGAGGGTACTGGGAGCAGGGCTGGGCATACTGGGAGGAACAGGGACAGGAACTGGGGTTACTGGGAGGGACTGGGACTGCTCGGAGGGACACTAGGATGGGAACTGGGCATATTGGAAGAAACTGGGAAGGAAACTTGGGTTACTGGGAGGGACTGGGCTTACTGGGAGAGGCTGGGGAGGGCACTGGAGGGGACTGGGAGTGCTGGGGGAGGCACTGGAGGGGAACTGGGCATACTGGAACTATACTGGGGGGAGAGTGAGCATGCTGGGGGTGGGGCAAAAAAGTAACTGAGTATACTGGTGGGGAACTGGTCAGGCTGGGGGGGAAACAGGGGAAAACTGGGCAGAGTGGGAAAGAACTGGGGCTCCCAGTACAGGCAGGAGTGGCCTTACTGGGAGCACTGGGAGGGACTGGACTCACCTCGGCCCCCCCGGAAGCCGCCGCGGCCACCGCGCCCCCCCCGGGGGCTGAACCCTGCCAGAAACCGGCATCAGACTGGGGCAACTGGGAGCACTGGGGCAGACTGGGATGGCTGCAGGAGGCTCCCAGTACCTGCCCAGTAACACCCCACAGACTCCCAGTTGCCCCCCACAGGCTCCCAGTGTTCCCAGTTTGGCTTGACCACCCCACACATCCCTCCCGCTCACCCCCCAACTCATCCCAGTTGCTCCCCAGTCTATCCCAGTTACCACCCAGTATCGCCTCATTTCTCGCAGTTACCCCCCATGCCTTCCCAGTCCCCCCCAGTCCCATCCCAGTGCTCCCCAGTCCCCCCCAATCCCATCCCAGTCACCTCTCAGCACCCCCAATGCCTCCCAGTTACCCCCAGCCCCCCCAATCCCCTCCCAGGAACCCCCAGTCTCTCCCAGTTACCCAAACAGTCCCCCCCAGTCCTCTCCCAGTTATCCCCCGCTCCTCTCCCAATCCACTCCAGTCTTTCCCAGTGCCCCCCAATCCTCTCCCAGTAATCCCCAGTCCCTCCCAGTAACTCCCAGTCCCTCCCCCAGTCCCATCCCAATAACCCCCAATCCTGTCCCAGTAACCCCCAGTCCCTTCAATCCTCTCCCAGTCTCCCTAATCCCTTCCCAGTCCCCCCACTCCCCTCCCAGTTACCCCCAGTCCCCCCCAATCCCTTCCCAGTCCCCCAATCCTCTCTCAATACATCCCAGTCCCTCCCAGTAACCCCCAGTCCCCCCAATCCCCTCCCAGTCCCTCCCAGTAACCCCCAGTCCCCTCCCAGTAACCCCCAGTCCCCCCAATCCCCTTCCAGTAACCGCCAATCCTCTCCCAGTAACCCCCAGTCCCCCCCAATCCTCTCCCAGTAACCTCCAGTCACTCCCAGTAACCCCCAGTCCCTCCAACCCCCTCCCAGTAACACCCAATCTTCTCCCAGTAACCCCCAGTCCCCCTAATCCCTTCCCACTAACCCCCAGTCCCCCCCAATCCCCTCCCAGTAATCCCCAATCCTCTCCCAATCCCTCCCAGTGCCCCCCAATCCCCTCCCAGTAACCCCCAGTCCCTTCCAATCCTGTCCCAGTAACCCCCAGTCCCTCCCAGTAACCCCCAGTCCCTCCCGATCCTGTCCCAGTAACCCCCAGTCCCTCCCAGTAACGCCCAGTCCCTCCCAGTAACGCCCAGTCCCTCCCAATCCCCTCCCAGTAACCCCCAGGCCTTTCCAATCCTGTCCCAGTAACCCCCAGTCCCTCCCAGTAACCCCCAGTCCCTCCCGATCCTGTCCCAGTAACCCCCAGTCCCTCCCAGTAACCCCCAGTCCCTCCCGATCCTGTCCCAGTAACCCCCAGTCCCTCCCAGTAACCTCCAGTCCCCCCCATACCCTCCCAGTCCCCCCCAATCCCCTCCCAGTAACCCCCAATCCCCTCCCAGTGCCTCCCAGTTACCCCAGTCCGCACCTGGCCTCATCCCGCCGCTGCTGCTCCACGCGGGGACGCACGCGCCTCTCCCTCTCTCTCACCCCCGGAACCGGAAGCCCCGCCCGCCGGCCCCGCCCCTTCCCGGGCGCGGCGCACGCGCCTTCCGCCCGCCCGGCGTCACGGCCCCGCCCCAGGCCGGGCGGAAGTGACCGCGGAGGGCGGGAGCGGCAGCGGCTCCCCCGGGTCCTAGCGCCCGCCCGCGGCCCCCGAACAGGACCGGGGGGGGCCGCGGGGATTTGGGGACAGAAATGGGGATTTTGGGGGTCCTAGGGGGGATTTGGGAGGCTCCTGAGGGGAATTTGGGGAGAGAAATGGGGGTTTCGGGGGTCCTGGGGGGATTGGGGGGCTCCTGAGGAGGATTTGGGGAGAGAAATGGGGATTTTGGGGGTCCTGGGGGGGATTTGGGGGCTTCTGAGGGGGATTTGGGGAGAGAAATGGGGATTTTGGGGGGGCCTGGGGGGATTTGGGGACATAAATGGGGATTTGGGGGGTTCTGGGGGGGATTTGGGGACAGAAATGGGGATTTCGGGGGTCCTGGGGGGGATTTGGGGAGAGAAATGGGGGGTTTGGGGTGTACTGGGGGGCATTTGGGGGTCCTGAGGGGGATTTGGGGAGAAAAATGCAGATTTTGGAGGTCCTGGGGGATTTTGGGGGTCCTGGGGAGGATTTGGGGAGAGAAATGGGGATTTTCGGGGTCCTGGGGGGATTTGGGGGCTCCTGAGGGGGATTTGGGGAGAGAAAGGGGGATTTGGGGGCTTCTGAGGGGGATTTGGGGAGAGAAATGGGGATTTTGGGGTGGCCTGGGGGGATTTGGGGGCTTCTGAGGGGGATTTGGGGACAGAAATGGGGGTTTTGGGGGTCCTGGGGGGATTTGGGGAGAGAAATGGGGATTTTGGGGGGATTGGGGGGCTCCTGAGGGGGATTTGGGGAGAGAAATGGGGATTTGGGGGGTCCTGGGGGGATTGGGGGGCTTCTGAGGGGGATTTGGGGACAGAAACGGGGATTTTGGGGGGTCTTGGGGTCATTTTGGGGGTCCTGAGGGGGATTTGGGGATAGAAATGGGGATTTTGGGGGGTCTTGGGGTCATTTTGGGGGCTCCTGAGTGGGATTTGGGGACAGAAATGGGGATTTTGGAGGGGCTGGCGGGATTTTAGGGGGTCCGGGAGGATTTGGGGACAGAAATGGGAATTTTGGGGCTCCTGAGGGGGATTTGGGGACAGAAATAGGGATTTTGGGGGTCCGGGGGGGGATTTGGGGAGAGAAATGGGGATTTGGGGGGTCCTGAGGGGGATTTGGGGACAGAAATAGGGATTTTGGGGGTCCGGGGGGGGATTTGGGGAGAGAAATGGGGATTTGGGGGGTCCTGAGGGAGATTTGGGGAGAAAAATGGGGATTTCGGCGGTCCTGGGTGGGATTTGGGGACAGAAATGGGCGTTTTGAGGGTCCTGGGGGGGATTTGGGGACAGAAACGGGGATTTTGGGGGTCCGGGGGGGGATTTGGGGACAGAAATGGAGTTTTGGGGGTCCTGAGGGGGATTTGGGGACAGAAACGGGGATTTTGGGGGTCCGGGGGGGGATTTGGGGACAGAAATGGAGTTTTGGGGGTCCTGAGGGGGATTTGGGGAGAGAAATGGGGATTTCGGGGGTCCTGGGGGCCTTTTCGGGCCATCTAGGGGGGCCCTGGGGGATATTTTGGGGTTATTTGGGGGGGCTGAGGGGTATTTTAGGGCACGAGGATGCTGCTAACGCCAAATGTGGGGTCCTGGAAGCGTTTTGGGGCCATTTCGGGGCGTTTTGGGGCCGTTTTGGGGTATTTTGGGACAGGGCCCGGGTCCTCCCGCCGCTGGGCGACGCTCAGTCCTCCCACCTCCTCTCTATCGCCGCCGGAGTCCTCCGAGCGCCGGCCCCCGCCCTCCGGCTGAGGCGCTCCACCCGCCGCGTCTCGGTGGTTCCTCCCCTTCGGTTCCTTAAGGGAGAGTGCGTCATTTCCGGCGGCGCGCTGCGTTTCCGCTGCGTCTCGTTGGTTCCGGCGGGAGGGCGGCGGCGGTGAAAGTCACTTTGAGGGGAGTCGGCGGCAGCCGGTGAGGGGGGGAACTGGGAGGGCACTGGGGGGTTACTGGGAGCGCTGGGAGGGCACTGGGGGGGAACTGGGAGGAGTGGGGGGTTACTGGGTGCACTGGGCGGGCACTGGGGGTTACTGGGAGCGCTACGGGGGTTACTGAGGGCACGGGGGGGGGAACTGGGAGCACTGGGGGGTTACTGGGGTGTTACGGGGAGCACTGGGGGGGAGCTGGGGGGTTACTGGGAGCACTGGGGGGGAACTGGGAGGGAACTGGGCGGGCACTGGGGGTTACTGGGGGGACTGGGAGAGCACTAGGGTTACTGGGAGCACTGGGGGTTACTGGCAGGACTGGGGGGGCTCTGGAGGGTTACTGGGAGGGCATGGAGGGGTTACTGGGAGCACTGGAGGGGCACTGGGAGCCCCCCCCCAACCCTCTCAGCCCCTCCCCTTCCATGGATCCTGCTCCTCCCCCCCCATTATCGGCCCCTAATTAGGGAGGGGGAGGGGCTAATTAGCCCTATTAATGATCCTCATTAATTGGCCCCCCATTCCCAGTGGGATTAATTACCCCCAGGGGGTATTAATTAGTCGTGGGGGGGTATTAATTAGTCATTGGGGGGTATTACTTAGTCTTGAGGGGGTGTTATTAGTGCTGGGGGGTTCTTAATTAGTCCTGAGGTTTAATTACTCTGTTAATTACTCTATTAATTGCCTTATTAATTACCCCCCTATCATCAATGCTCCTTTACTGCCACCTTACTGGGGGGGATTAATTAGTTGGGGGGGGGTAATTATTCCCAGGGTGCCTTAATTAGTCCTGGGGGTTGCTAATTAGTCCTGGGGGCTAATTACCTTGTTAATTAGCTGCTAATTACCCTTTTAATTAGCCCCCGGGGTGCCTCCCACCCCCTCTCCATTACCACATCCCCGTTGCTATCCCCTTTCTTACTTTCCATGATGATTAATTATTCATTAGAAGTCTTAATTTTTCTGGGGGGGTTAATTATTCCTAAGGGCTTATTAATTAGCTTGAAATAAATTAATTATCCTATTAATTACCCTATTAATTAGCCCCGAGGGTGCCTCCCACCCCAAACTCCCCCTCCATTACCATTGCTCCATTACGATCTCCTTTCTTATGCCTGGTGGGGGGGCTAATTAATCCCGGGGAGGGGCTAATTAATCCCGGGGGGGCTAATTAATCCCGGGGAGGGGCTAATTAATCCTGAGAGGGTATTAATTAATTTGAGAATTATTAATTAGCCTGCTAATTACCCCCCCACGTGCTCTCCTTGCTCCGTTACCATCCGCTTTCTCACTTCTGGAACCCAATTAATTATTTCCAGGGGGGTTAATTAGCCCCGGGGTGGGGGTTAATTAGCCCGGGGGGGTTAATTAGCCCTCGGGGGGGTTAATTAGCCATTAATTAGCCCGTTAATCGCCCCAGCCATGGCGGAGGACATCAAGACCAAGCTGGAGCGCTACAAGACGGCGCCGTTCGACAGCCGCTTCCCCAACCAGAACCAGACCAAGAACTGCTGGCAGAACTACCTGGGTGCGCCCCGCCGTCCCCTCTGTCCCCTCCTGTCCCCTCTGTCCCCTCCCAGCCACCAGGGTCCCCTCCCGGCCCCTCCTGTCCCCTTGTGTCCCCTCCTGGCCACCAGGGTCCCCTCCCGGCCCCTCCTGGCCCCTCCCAGCCACCAGGGTCCCCCTCCTGTCCCTTCCCATCCCCTCCCAGCCACCAGGGTCCCTCTCCTGTCCCTTCCCGTCCCCTCCTGGCCACCAGGGTCCCCTCCTGTCTCCTCTGTCCCCTCCCGTCCCCTCCCGGCCACCAGGGTCCCCTCCCATCCCCTCCTGTCCCCTCCTGTCCCCTGCCAGCCACCAGGGTCCCCTCCCGTCCCCTCCTGTCCCCTCCTGGCCACCAGGGTCCCCTCCCGTCCCCTCCTGTCCCCTTCTGTCCCCTTTCGGCCACCAGGGTCCCCTCCTGGCCACCAAGGTCCCCTCCTGTCCTCTCCCGGCCACCAGCAGCCCCCCCGTCCCCCTCTGTCCTCCTTGTGTCCCCTACCATCCCCTCCCGGCCACCAAGGTCCCCTTGTGTCCCCTCTTGGTCACCAGGGTCCCCTCATGTCCCCTTCTGTCCCCTCCCGGCCACCAGGGTCCCCTTGTGTCCCCTCCTATCCCCTCTTGGCCACCAGGGTCCCCTCCCATCCTCTCCTGTCCCCTCCCAGCCACCAGGGTCCTCTCCCGTCCCCTCGTGTCCACACTTGGCCACCAGGGTCCCCTCCCGTCCCCTCCCATCCCCTTCTGTTCCCTTTTGGCCACCAGGGTCCCCTCCTGGCCACCAGGGTCCCCTCCTGTCCTCTCCCGGCCACCAGCAGCCCCCCCGTCCCCCTCTGTCCTCCTTGTGTCCCCTACCATCCCCTCCCGGCCACCAAGGTCCCCTTGTGTCCCCTCTTGGTCACCAGGGTCCCCTTGTGTCCCCTTCTGTCCCCTCCCGGCCACCAGCAGCCCCCCTGTCCCTTCCCAACGCCTGTATCCCCTCCTGTTCCCCTCCTGTCCCCTTGTGTCCTCCTCTGTCCCCTCCTGGCCACCAGGGTCCCTTCCTGTCCCTTCCTGTCCCCTCCTGTCCCTCACGTCCCCTCTGTCCCCTCCCCAGATGTCGGGGTCCCCTCGTGTCCCCTCTGTCCCCTGACGTCCCCTCTGTCCCCTCCCCAGACTTCCACCGCTGCGAGAAGGCGATGGCGGCCAAGGGGGCGGACGCCGCCCCCTGCCAGTGGTACTACCGCGTCTACAAGTCCCTCTGCCCCACCTCCTGGGTGAGTGCCACCTCCCCGCCACCGCCCTGTCCCCACGGCGTCCCCATGCTGTCCCCATGGTCCTCGGGTCCCTCTCGGGTCCCCCACGGTGTCCCCATGCTCCTCAGGTCCCTCTCGTGTCCCCCAGGGTGTCCCCATGGTCCTCAGGTCCCTCTCAGGTTCTCCTCGGGTCCCCCATGGTGTCCCCATGGTCCTCAGGTCCCCCATGATGTCCCCACAATGTCCCCATGGTCCTCGGGTCCCTCTTGGGTCCCCCATGGTGTCCCCATGGTTCTCAGGTCCCTCTCGGGTCCTTCTCAGGTCCCCCACGGTGTCCCCATGGTCCTCGGGTCCCCTACAGTGTCCCCATGGTCCTTGGGTTCCCCATGATGTCCCCATGATGTCCCTATGGTCCTCAGGTCCCTCTTGGGTCCCTCTTGGGTCCCCCACGGTGTCCCCATGGTTCTTGGGTCCCCCACAGTGTCCCCATGGTCTTCAGGTCTCCCATGATGTCCCCACGATGTCCCCATGGTCCTCAGGTTCCTCTCTGGTCCCCCACGGTGTCCCCATGGTCCTCAGGTCCCCCATGATGTCCCCACGACGTCCCCATGGTCCCCAGGTCCCTCTCTGGTCCCCCATGGTGTCCCCATGGTCCTCAGGTCCTTCTCAGGTCCTTCTCGGGTCCCCCACAGTGTCCCCATGGTCCTCAGGTCCCCCATGATGTCCCCACAATGTCCCCATGGTCCTCAGGTCCCTCTCGGGTCCCCCATGGCATCCCCATGGTCCTCAGGTCCCCTACAGTGTCCCCAGGGTGTCCCCATGGCCCTCACGGTCCCCACGATGTCCCCATGGTCCTTGGGTTCCTCTCGGTGTCCCCACGGTCCTTGAGTCTCTCTCAGGTCACCCCTGGTGTCCCCCTGGTGTCCCCATGGTCTTTGGGTCCCCCACGGTGTCCCCATGGGTGTCCCCATGGTCCTTGGGTCCCTTCCAGGTCCCCCACGGTGTCCCCATGGTGTCCCCGTGGCCCTCAAGGTCCCCATGGTGTCACCATGTCCCTCATGGCATCACTGTGGTCCCTCATGGTGTCACCAAGTCCCTCACGGTGTCCCCCGTGGTGTCACCGTGGTTCCGGTGTCCCCCGTGGTGTCACCGTGGTCCCTGTGCCCCCCATGGTGTCACCGTGTCCCCCGTGGTGTCACCGTGGTCCCTGTGCCCCCCGTGGTGTCACCGTGTCCCCTGTGGTGTCACCGTGGTCCCTGTGCCCCCCGTGGTGTCACCAAATCGCCATGGTGTTATCTAGTCCATGATGTCACCGTAGCTCTTGAGTCCTCCATGGTGTCACCACATCTCCCATGACATCACCGTGTCCCCCGTGGTGTCACCACGTCCCCCCGGCATCACTGCGGTCACCGTGTCCCCCGTGGTGTCCCTATGCTCCTTGTGTCCCCCATGCTGTCACCATGTTCCCTATGGTGGTACCGCGCCCTCCGCGATGTCACACGTCCCCCGTGGCGTCACCGCCACCCCCGTGATGTCACCGCCCTGGCGTCCCCTCACGCTGTCGCCGTGTCACCCCGCAGGTGACAACGTGGGACGAGTACCGCGCGGAGGGGACCTTCCCTGGCAAGATCTGAGCGTCGCCCGCCTCCCCCCGGGGAGGGGACATCGCTGTCACCCGGGGCGGGGAGGTGACACGGCCATCGCCTGGTGGGGGAGGGGCCACGCGGCTGTCACCGGGGTGGGGGAGGGGACAGCGCCGTCACCGGGGGTGGCGGCACAGCCAATAAAGGGTTAAACTGGTGGTGGGTATGGTTTTTACTGGGGGGGGGGGGGGTGTGACCCAAGGGTGGGGACACTTGGGTCCCCTCCCGGACGCCCGGGTCCCCTGGGGGGGGGGGAGGGGACAGATCAGAGACCCCGCCCAAAGCTGGAAGGAGAACGGTTTTATTAATTAAAAGGTGGGGGGAGGGGGATGGGGACAACGTCACCCACCCGGGTCCCCTCCCGGCCACCCGGGTCCCCTCCGGGTGCTCCCTGGGGCCAGAGGCGCTACGGGACCAAGGGGACCCCGGGGAGGGGGAGGGGCAGGATCTGGCCCACGGCGTCCCCAGGGCCCAGCAGGGCGTGGCCCAGGCCCCGCAGCGGCAGCGCTCCCAGCAGCTGGCCTGGGGGAGGACACGGCGTCAGGGTCTCCCCGTCCGTCCCACCTTCTCCCTGTCCATCCCACCGTCTCCCCGTCCGTCCCACCGTCTCCCCGTCCCACCATCTCCCCGTCCCACCATCTCCCCATCCCACCATCTCCCCGTCCCACCATCCATCCTCCCATTTCTTCACCCATAGCTCCTTCTCTCCCTCCTCTTGCATCTCCCCGGCCACCTCCAGTGGTTTCTCCATCCATCTCCAGTGGTTTCTCCATCCATACGTCCAACCTCAATGGTTTCTCCATCCATCTCCAGTGGTTTCTCCATCCATCTGTCCAACCTCAATGGTTTCTCCATCCATCTCCAGTGGTTTCTCCATCCATACGTCCAACCTCAATGGTTTCTCCATCCATACGTCCAACCTCAATGGTTTCTCCATCCATCTCCAGTGGTTTCTCCATCCGTACATCTTCAGTCGTTTCTTGATCCATCTTCAAGGGTTTCTCTATATTCATCCATCCATCGTCAATGGTTTCTTCATCCATCCATCTTCAGTGCTTTCTCCATCTCCAGTGGTTTCTCCATCCGTCTCTCTGTCCATCCGTCCATCTCCTACGGTTTCTTCACCCATCTTCAATATGTCCAACCTCAATGGTTTCTCCATCCATCTCCAGTGGTTTCTCCATCCATCTGTCCAACCTCAATGGTTTCTCCATCCATACGTCCAACCTCAATGGTTTCTCCATCCACCTCCAGTGGTTTCTCCATCCATACGTCCAACCTCAATGGTTTCTCCATCCATCTCCAGTGGTTTCTCCATCCATACCTCCAACCTCAGTGGTTTCTCCATCCATCTTCAGTGGTTTCTCCATCCATACGTCCAACCTCAATGGTTTCTCCATCCATCTCCAGTGGTTTCTCCATCCATCTCCAGTGGTTTCTCCATCCATCTGTCCAACCTCAATGGTTTCTCCATCCATACGTCCAACCTCAGTGGTTTCTCCATCCATCTCCAGTGGTTTCTCCATCCATCTTCAGTGGTTTCTCCATCCATACGTCCAACCTCAATGGTTTCTCCATCCATCTCCAGTGGTTTCTCCATCCATACGTCCAACCTCAATGGTTTCTCCATCCATACGTCCAACCTCAGTGGTTTCTCCATCCATCTCCAGTGGTTTCTCCATCCATCTGTCCAACCTCAATGGTTTCTCCATCCATCTCCAGTGGTTTCTCCATCCATCTGTCCAACCTCAATGGTTTCTCCATCCATACGTCCAACCTCAGTGGTTTCTCCATCCATCTCCAGTGGTTTCTCCATCCATCTGTCCAACCTCAATGGTTTCTCCATCCATCTGTCCAACCTCAATGGTTCCTCCATCCATCTCCAGTGGTTTCTCCATCCATACGTCCAACCTCAATGGTTTCTCCATCCATCTCCAGTGGTTTCTCCATCCGTACGTCCAACCTCAATGGTTTCTCCATCCATCCATCCATCCTCAGTGGTTTCTCCATCCCTCCCTACGTCCATCTTCAGTGGTTTCTCCATCTTCAGTGGTTTCTCCATCTTCAGTGGTTTCTCCATCTTCAATGGCTTTTCCATCCCTTCCCCTCTCCCTCCTTCCGTTCCTCAATCTCTGTCCTACTTCCATGGTTTCTCCACCCACCCACCCGTCCGTCTGTCCTTCCTCAGCACCTTCCTACTTCTCCATCCATCCATCCTCAGTGGTTTCTCCATCCATCCATCTTCAACGGTTTCTCCACCCGTCTCTCCACGAACGGACGGATGGAGAAACCACTGAAGGACTTCTTTGATGGTTTCTCCATCCACCCATCCCTCCATCTTCAGGGCTTTCTCCATCCGTATCTCCATGACCATCTCCTCATCCTCCCACCCCTCCTCTATCCGTGGTTTCTCCACCCCAGTGGCCCCAACCCCGTGGTCCTCCTTCACCTGGAGGTCCCTTTCCTGTCCCCGTGGTGTCCCCTCACCTACAGACAGGTCCCGCGGCAGCAGCGTTCGACGGGGGACGCAGGTGGCACCGGGGCGACAGCGAGAGTCCTCGGGGCACCACGGGGCTGTAGGTGACAGAAGGGGTGGGTGGGGACGTGGGGACAGACCACGGGGGGCCATCGTGGAGGGACAGGGAGAGGAGAACATCACGGAGGCGTTGGGGACATCGGGGATGTCACGGCTGGACGGCCACGGAGGGGACAGCGTGGCCGCGGAGGGATGTCACCGGTGGGGAGAGAGGTGGAGAACATCGTGGAAGGACACGCAGGGATGTCACGGATGAAGAGAGACAGAGGGGACACCACAGATGGACACGTGGGGACGTCACAGGTGGACAGAGAGGTGGAGGACATCGTGGGGATGTCACGGAGGGACACGGGAAGGACACGTGGAGATGTCACGGACGTGGAGGTCATCGTGGACGTGTGGAGATGTCACGGATGGACAGAGGGGACACCATGGAGGGACACAGAAGGATGTCACAGATGGACAGAGAGGTGGAGGACGTCATGGATGGCCACCTAGTGATGTCACAGGTGGACACACACGATGCCACCATGGAGGGACACGTAGAGACATCGTGGATGGGCACGGAGGGTGGACAGAGCTGGAGAAGATCACGGATGGACAGACAGAGGTCACCATGGACACAGGGATGCCATGGATGGACACGTACGCATGGGTGACATCACGGATGGACAGACAGAGGTCACCATGGACACAGGGATGTCAGGGGTGGACACGTACGCGTGGGTGACATCACAGATGGACAGAGAGAGGTCACCATGGACACAGGGATGCCATGGATGGACACGTACGCATGGGTGACATCACGGATGGACAGACAGAGGTCACCATGGACACAGGGATGTCAGGGGTGGACACGTACACGTGGGTGACATCACGGATGGACAGACAGAGGTCACCATGGACACAGGGATGCCATGGATGGACACGTACGCATGGGTGACATCACGGATGGACAGACAGAGGTCACCATGGACACAGGGATGCCATGGATGGACACGTACGCATGGGTGACATCACGGATGGACAGACAGAGGTCACCATGGACACAGGGATGTCAGGGGTGGACACGTACGCATGGGTGACATCACGGATGGACAGAGAGAGGTCACCATGGACACAGGGATGCCATGGATGGACATGTACGCATGGGTGACATCACGGATGGCCAGGCAGGAACCCCCCCCAGATGCCCCAGGGCCACCTCCCCCCCCGTGTCCCCCCGTGTCCCCCCGTGTCCCCAACTCACGGCAGAGGTTGGGGGTGCTCCAGGGTCCCACCCGAGCCCCGGCCTGGTGGCAGGCGGCCTCGTAGGCCCCCAGGACCTCGCTGAGGACCTCTTTGTCCCCAGGGGTCTCGCAGAGCTCCCGGAGGCAGACGTCATAGAAGATGCCGGGGTGGACCACGCTGTGACAGTCCCCAAAGGGACCTCGGGTGGCCCGGAGGAGACCGCAGAGCTCGGCGTGGACGAAGGACCTCTTGGGGGGTTGGCGACAAGGAGGACACGCGGGACCTGGGCAGGGCCGGTGACACGTGGCCCCGGTGGCGGTGGTGGCCTTGTGGAGGTGGTCGTTGTAGGGGTGACCATCGAAGTTGCCGCAGAGGCCGCAGGTGACGTTGCGGTAGCGCGGGGACAAGGTGACGGCCACCGCCGCCCCGGGGCCGACGGTGACGCGGAGGCCGAAGTCGGCGAGGAGGAGGAGGGTGGTGGCACCTTGGGGTGTGACGCACACGGCCCGGCCCTGCAGGCAGAAGGGCAGCGGCACCGCGGCGCCGTCCACCTGCGTGGGGTGGGGTGGGGGTGAGCGGGGGGACCTGGTTGGCTGCCCCGCCTGGTCCTCCAGCCTGGTCCTTCTCGCCAGCCCTCCCGGTGTCCTCCTCCATCCCTCCCTCCAACCTTCTCCATCCCTCCAACCTTCTCCATCCCTCCAACCTTCTCCATCCCTCCAACCTTCTCCATCCCTCCATCCCTCCATCCCTCCAACCTTCTCCATCCCTCCAACCTTCTTCATCCCTCCAACCTTCTTCATCCCTCCCAACCTTCTCCATCCATCCATCCCTCCCTTCATCCATCCATCCCTCCCTTCATCCATCCATCCCTCCAACCTTCTCCATCCATCCATCCCTCCAACCTTCTCCATCCATCCATCCCTCCAACCTTCTCCATCCATCCATCCCTCCAACCTTCTCCATCATCCATCCATCCATTCCTCCAGCCTTCTCCATCCCTCCAGCCTTCTCCATCCATCCAACCTTCTCCATCCATCCCTCCAACCTTCTTCATTCCTCCAACCTTCTTCATCCCTCCCAACCTTCTCCATCCATCCATCCCTCCCTTCATCCATCCATCCCTCCAACCTTCTCCATCCATCCCTCCAACCTTCTCCATCCATCCCTCTAACCTTCTCCATCCATCCATCCCTCCAACCTTCTCCATCATCCATCCATCCATCCCTCCAGCCTTCTCCATCCCTCCAGCCTTCTCCATCCATCCAACCTTCTCCATCCATCCCTCCATCCCTCCATCCATCCTTCTCTGTCCATCCTTCTCCATCCTTCTCCATCCATTCTTCTCCATCTGTCCATCTCCATCCATCTCCATCCATCCATCTCCATCCGTCCTTCTCCATCTGTCCATCTCCATCCATCCTTCTCCATCCTTCTCCGTCCATCTCTGTCCGTCCATCCTTCTCCATCCATCTCTGTCCTTCTCCATCCGTCCTTCTCTGTCTGTCCTTCTCCATCCGTCCTTCTCTGTCCTTCATCCATCCATCCTTCTCCATCCATCCTTCTCCGTCCTTCTCCATCTGTCCTTCTCCATCCATCCTTCTCCATCCATCCTTCTCTGTCCTTCATCCATCCGTCCTTCATCCATCCGTCCTTCTCCGTCCATCCTTCTCCATCCGTCCTTCTCCATCCTTCCATGTCTGTCCTTCATCTGTCCTTCATCTGTCCTTCATCCGTCCATCCGCCGTCCATCCTTCTCCATCCTTCTCCGTCCTTCATCCATCCGTCCTTCTCCATCCTTCATCCATCTGTCCTTCTCCATCCTTCATCCATCTGTCCTTCTCCGTCCATCCTTCTCCATCCGTCCTTCTCCATCCATCCTTCTCCATCCGTCCTTCTCCATCCTTCCGTCTCTGTCCTTCATCTGTCCTTCATCCGTCCATCCTCCGTCCATCCTTCTCCATCCTTCATCCATCCATCCTTCATCCATCCGTCCTTCTCCGTCCTTCATCCATCCGTCCTTCTCTGTCCTTCATCCGTCCGTCCTTCTCCATCCGTCCTTCTCTGTCCTTCTCCATCCGTCCTTCACCCATCCGTCCTTCTCCGTCCTTCATCCATCCGTCCTTCTCCGTCCATCCTTCTGTCCTTCTCCATCCGTCCTTCTCCATCCGTCCTTCTCTGTCCTTCTCCATCCGTCCTTCACCCATCCGTCCTTCTCCATCCTTCTCTGTCCATCCATCCATCTCCATCCGTCTCCATCCTTCTCCATCCTTCTCCATCCATCCCCATCCATCCTTCCCCACCCATCTCCACCCCCCACCCCCTTCCCCACCCCCCTCACCTCCACGCCGCCGGGGCGCCCCCCCCGCAGCACCCAGCGCTGCTGCTCCACGGTGACGGTGACCCTCCGCCCGCCGCCGCCCCGGGGTGGCTCGGTGACGGTGACGTCGAAGGCGGGGTGGGTGCCGGCGGGGCCGCAGCTCCGTGCCACCACGTAGGAGCAGTTGTCCCCCACGGCCGCCGCCGCCCCGTCGAAGCTCACGTAGTGTCGCATCCCCACCGCCCGGCAGGTCCCCGGGGTGCCCGCGTCCCCCGGCGGTGTCCCCGGCATCGCCGAGCACCCTTGGGTGCTCCCGGCGCCGAGAGGGGAGACGCAGCCCTCCCGGCACCCTTGGGTGCAGCCCGGGGTGCAGATGGCATAGCGGGTGCCCGCCGGGCAGTTGGGTGCTGGGGGGGGGAGAGGGGGATGTTGGGGGGGGGGGGGGGTCCTGCCCGGATGCCTGGGTGCCCCCCGGGTGCCCTTCAGGGTGCCCAGGTCCTTCCTGGGTGCTCTATGGGGCTGGTGTCCCCCCACCCGGACGTCTGGGTCCCCTGGGTGCTCTATGGGGCTGGTGTCCCCCCACCCGGACGTCTGGGTCCCCTGGGTGCTCTATGGGGCTGGTGTCCCCCCACCCGGACGTGTGGGTCCCCTGGGTGCTCTATGGGGCTGGTGTCCCCCCACCCAGACGTGTGGGTCCCCTGGGTGCTCTATGGGGCTGGTGTCCTCCCACCTGGACGTGTGGGTCCCCTGGGTGCTCTATGGGGCTGGTGTCCCCCCACCCACACACCTGGGTGCTCTATGGGGCTGGTGTCCCCCCACCCGCACACCTGGGTGCTCTGGGTGCCCTGTGGGGCTGGTGTCCCCCCACCCGGACGTGTGGGTCCCCTGGGTGCCCTGTGGGGCTGGTGTCCCCCCACCCACCCACCCACCCCAGCCCCACAGGTGGGTGACTTACGGCAGAAGCCCTTGGAGCGCCATTCCAGCACCCTCTGCCCGGCCTCCTGGCAGGCGGCGGCGTAGGCAGCGAGGACGCGGCAGACGCCCTCGCGGTGACACCGATCGGCGACGCAATCCCGGTAGTAGGTTTCAGGGTGAACGGTCCCGTGGCAGAGCCGGAAAGGTCCCTCCTTACTCAACACCACGCCGCACTCTCCCCCACCCTCTCCTTCGCCCTTCCCCCTCACCCCGCACCCCAAAACCTCCCCGCACCCTCCCCCCACCTGCCACCCCGCCGCCGGCGCTGCGTCGTTACGGGGGTCCCCGTCCCCGTCCCCGCACAACCCGCAGAGCCGCCCGCCGTAAACTCCCGGCACCCGGACGCTCACCCGCCCGTGGCGCCCGTCGAAGGCCACCGTCACCCCCTGGGGGGTCCTCACCGTCACCTCCCAACCCCGCGCCTCCAGCGTCACCGCCGAGGGCGTCGCCGTGTGGGGCAGGCGCATCGGCACGCCGTTCACCTGGGGGGGGGGGGAATGGGGGTCAAACGGGGGGGATGGGGGTTAAAAGGGGGTCGCGGGGGGGTAAAATCTGCCTTCGGCCATCCTGGGGCCTGTTTCCTTGCTACTCATGGTTTACTCCCTCGTTACTCAGGGTTTACTCCCTCGTTACTCGGGGCTTACTCACAAGCGACTCATCATTTGCTCACTCACCGTTCGTTGTTTACTCCCTCGCCGCTCATAGTTCACTCACTCGCTACTCGTGGTTTACTCCCTTGCCGCTCATGGTTTACTCACTCCCCACTCATCGCTTACTCACTTGCCACTCATGGTTTACTCACAAGCTACTCGCTGCTTGGTGCCAGCCCTCCAAGGCGGCTTGTGGTGGGGACCAGATGGGAACAAGCCCTCCTACTCGCTCCTTATGCTTTGCTCACTGACTACTCAGCACTTCCAGCTTACAACCTTTCCTCTCTTATGCCCTCCTTACTCACACACTTGCTACTCACTCTTAACTCACTATACATCCCTGGGCAACTCTGCATTCCCTACGTCCTCCCAGCTTGCTCGTCTACTCATCCGTTACTCATTCATTACTTGCTTACTACTCACTCCTTGGGCCATCCAGACCAGCTAGAACACCCTACACCCACTACTCACTCTCTACTCATCACATGGCCAACAAACACTACCAGCATGGGGAGAAAGCCCTCCTCAGCATCCCAGCCCTCCTCCTGGGTTACTCACTGCCTTACTCCACCCTCACGGCTCTTACTACCAGCATGGGGAGAAAGTGCTCCTCCTAAGTTACTCACTGCCTTACTCCACCCTCACAGCTTACTACCAGCACGGGGAGAAAGCGCTCCTCAGCATCCCAGCCCTCCTCCTAGGTTACTCACCGCCTTACTCCACCCTCACGGCTCTTACTACCAGCAGGGGGAGAAAGTGCTCCTCCTAAGTTACTCACTGCCTTACTCCACCCTCACAGCTTACTACCAGCATGGGGAGAAAGCGCTCCTCAGCATCCCAGCCCTCCTCCTAGGTTACTCATCGCCTTACTCCACCCTCACAGCTTACTACCAGCACGGGGAGAAAGCGCTCCTCAGCATCCCAGCCCTCCTCCTAGGTTACTCATCGCCTTACTCCACCCTCACAGCTTACTACCAGCACGGGGAGAAAGCGCTCCTCAGCATCCCAGCCCTCCTCCTAGGTTACTCACCGCCTTACTCCACCCTCACGGCTCTTACTACCAGCAGGGGGAGAAAGTGCTCCTCCTAAGTTACACACTGCCTTACTCCACCCTCACAGCTTACTACCAGCACGGGGAGAAAGCGCTCCTCAGCATCCCAGCCCTCCTCCTAGGTTACTCACTGCCTTACTCCACCCTCACAGCTCTTCCTCCCTGCCATACTCCCACCCTACTCCCCCCTTACTCCCCCCTTACTCACCGTCACCCGCCCGGCTTCCAGCCCCACCCGCGTATCCCGCACCAGGACCTCGCCGCCGATGACGCCGCCGGGGCCGCTGCGCAGGAGGACGCGGAAGGGTTCGACGCCGATGCCGCCGCCGCCGGCGCCGGTGGGGCAGAGACCGGCCAGGAGGAAGCCGCAGGAGACGGGGAAGTCGCGGTGGAGGCGGTCGAAGGTGCGGAGGTGGCCCATGCCCAGGGCGGAGCAGGTGACGGGGGCGGGGTTGGGGGCGGGGTTGGGGACAGGGTTGGTGGCACAGGGCTCCTGGGGGTGCTTGGTTGAGCAGGACGGAGCTGTGGGGACGGGAGGAGGAGGGGTTAGTCCAGGCGTCCTTCTGGAAGGGTTCTTGGTCCGTCTGTCCAGCCGGCCAAAGATTCCTCCAGCCACTTCACCATCCCGCCTTTCTCCTTCTTCCCCCAGTTCTCCAGCCCCTCGGCCTTCCACTGCTCCGTCCGTCCGTCCGTCCGTCCTCACCCAGTTCTGGAGCCCTCCGTCCCCCCAGCCTTCTCCCACTGCTTCTCCATCCTGAAATCCTTCTTCATCCAGTTCTCCAGCCCTTCGTCCTTCTTCCACTGCTTCTCCATCCACCCTTCCTCACCCATTCCTTGAGCCCTCCATCCCTCCATCCATCCAACCTTCTCCCACCGCTTCTCCATCCACCTTCCTCACCCAGTTCTGGAGCCCTCCGTCCCCCCAACCTTCTCCCACCGCTTCTCCAGCCCTCCCTCCATCCCCAAATCCTTCTTCATCCAGTTCTCCAGCCCTTCGTCCTTCTTCTGCTCTTTCTCCATCCCTCTTCACCCATTTCTTGATGTCTCCATCCCTTCATCCTCTTCACCTCCTTCTCCATCCACCCTTCCTCACCCATTCCTTGAGCCCTCCATCCCTCCAGCCTTCTCCCACTGCTTCTTCATCCCTCCATCCTCACCCATTTCTTGAGCCCTCCATCCCTTCTTCCACCCAACCTTCTCCCACCGCTTCTCCAGCCCTCCCTCCATCCCCAAATCCTTCTTCATCCAGTTCTCCAGCCCTTCGTCCTTCTTCTGCTCTTCCTCCATCCCTCTTCACCCATTTCTTGATGTCTCCATCCCTTCATCCTCTTCACCTCCTTCTCCATCCACCCTTCCTCACCCATTCCTTGAGCCCTCCATCCCTCCAGCCTTCTCCCACTGCTTCTTCATCCCTCCATCCTCACCCATTTCTTGAGCCCTCCATCCCTTCTTCCACCCAACCTTCTCCCACCGCTTCTCCAGCCCTCCCTCCATCCCCAAATCCTTCTTCATCCAGTTCTCCAGCCCTTCGTCCTTCTTCTGCTCTTCCTCCATCCCTCTTCTGCTCTTTCTTCATCCCTCTTCACCCATTTCTTGATGTCTCCGTCCCTTCATCCTCTTCACCTCCTTCTTCCTCCCTCCATCCTTCCTCACCCATTCCTTGAGCCCTCCATCCCTCCATCCACCCAACCTTCTCCCACTGCTTCTCCATCCTGAAATCCTTCTTCATCCAGTTCTCCAGCCCTTCGTCCTTCCACTGCTTCTCCATCCTCACCCAATCCTTGAGCCATCCATCCAACCTTCTCCCACTGCTTCTTCATCCCTCCATCCTCACCCATTCCTTGAGCCCTCCATCCCTCCATCCATCCAACCTTCTCCCACCGCTTCTCCATCCACCTTCCTCACCCAGTTCTGGAGCCCTCCGTCCCCCCAACCTTCTCCCACCGCTTCTCCAGCCCTCCCTCCATCCCCAAATCCTTCTTCATCCAGTTCTCCAGCC
>NW_028121090.1:0-2500 GCF_965183815.1 Platalea leucorodia
GGCGGCCGCGAGAGCGCCTCGTCTCCGAGGACGCTCGGCTAAGTCGGCCCGGGCCGCGGGGAGCGTTTGTCGGGCACGTGGCCGGCCAGGACTTTGCTCAGAGGCCTGCGAGACCGCCGTCCCTCGGAGGCCCGGCCGCGTCCCCGGAGAGGCCTTCTCAGGGACGGAGGCCCGTCCCGGGAATCGCGGCGCCGGCTGGGCTGGGCTGGGCTGGGCCGGGCCGGGCCGGGCCGGGCCGGGCCGGGGCGGGCGAGAGGCCCGTCCGGCTAACGAGTGACGGCCCGTGTTTTTCTCCGCTCCGGCCAGGTCTCGAGGCGACGTGGAAGGGGCTTGCCGCCCCAGGCCGAAAGCAGCTTCGCCCGGAGCCCCCGCGGAAGGTAGGCCGGCGACCCCCCGCCGCGGCCGCGCCGGGACGGACCCGATCAGGTAGCGGCCGCGAGCGAGGGCGCGGGGAACGCGGCCCCCGGCGGGCGGCGAGAGAAAAGAATAAAGGAAGGTTCTAAGGGGTAAAAGGGGAAAGAAAAAAAAAAAAAAAAAAAAAAAAAGAAAAAAAGAGAAAGGGAAAAGAGAGAAACGATAATAAAAAAGGAGGCGGGGCGGGCGGGCGCTTCTGTACACGGACCCCTGCGGGGGGGCCCGGCCTCGGGAGGCCTCTCGATCTGCCGCTGCCCGTTCGTTGTCGATCGCATCGACGCGCGCCGGCCCGCGTTTCACGAAGGTAAGGAACGATTCGTGAACCGGTCGCCGGCACGGGGATCGGTCGCGGGCGACGGAGCGGTACGGATTCGTGGCTATCGGGCGATCCCTACCGTGAAGGAATTCACGAATCGACTCACGGATCCGACGGTTTACCGCTCGCGCGTAAATACCGATCGGTCTCCCCCTCCGACGCGAGAGCGATCGCGTCGTGGCAAAAGAAAGGCTGCGTCGATTCGTTTCTTATCGATGAGTAGAACGCTACGGTAATAAAACAGCACCGCTCTAACGACACCGTTTAATAGGGTTAACGTCGTCGACGCTCCACGGAATTCTCTCCAAAAAGAAAGCGACGTTCTTAAGAAGGGCTCGGCCTGTCACGACGCGCAAACGATCGACACCGTTACGGAGCTCCAAACTAAAAATGAAAACCCCAAAAAACCCCACCAAAACCACCGGAAACTACTCCAACGTAAGTCATACCAAATCTAATTCTCTAGCGGTAAAAAAAATAAAAATTCTACCGTACCGTGAGCACGGTGAGTAGTAATAGCGACGTTACTGGCGTCGGGGACTTCTTGTTTACTCGGAAAAGATCATCGCGAACGTTATTTATTGCTACTGTTGTTATTCTTGTTAGCGGCGGCGGCGGCGGTGGCGGTAGTCGTAGCAGCGTCGTCATCATCCTCTCGTGAGGATAAACTCACGACGTGTTATTAGCAATAGCGTGACTTGCTTTTGATATTCTGCGTGCCAATACTCAACGGTTTTGTGAACGGCGAATCGGTAACGAATAAAAGACTAATCGCGCATAAAAGACTAATCGTGCATAAGGTACGTCATTCGAAAGCGATGAATAAGTTATTATTCGTGATAGTCGTCCTATTGAATAACGTGTAGTGCTTTTAGAACGACAAGCGAAAAAAGGAGGTTTTTCGTAGCGTTAGCGCTGATCCTAACGCTGCTACGACGAATAACGTTTACTAATACTGAATTATTTCACGATTCCAAACGATCCATGGAATTCCATCAGGAGAAGCGCCAGAAGGTAAGAACGCTCGCGTGATTCTCTTTCGTACTGCGATTCGGGATGAATTTTAAGCCTTTCCGAACGAATAAATTAATAAAGACCGAAACCGGAACGGTAAAACAATCGATTAATACATAAATTAATAACAACAAATTAACACGTTAAATAAACTGCATATTAACGATTCCTTCATTTTAATTAATAATATTTAATAATGATGATATTTAATAATGTTTAATAATAATAACAATTAATAATAAATTAATAAGTTAAGTATCATTTAATAATTTGTTAATTTTAATGATCTAATAATAAATGGAGAAAATTTATAATTTACAATTATTGTTTAATTTATAACAATAAATAATAATAATTTATATTATTGTTATTAAATAATAATATAATATTATCAAAGTATAAATATTATTATTATAGGAATATTATATTCAATTATATAATATATACTATAATATTTAATATACTTAATATTTATAATACTAACTATTAATATATTTAATATTTATATTGAGTATATGATATTATTACATGATATTATAATATTGTTATATAAATATTATTATTATATCAATATAAATATTATTAAATGTATTAATCAAATATATCATTAAATATATTTAAATATATATAAAATACTATTATTACATATTTATATATAAAATATTATTAAATATATTAATTAAATAATAATATAAATTATTCTTAAATAATAATAATTTATAATGATAATTTATATTATTATTATTAAATAATAAT
>NW_028121090.1:15000-22500 GCF_965183815.1 Platalea leucorodia
GACGGCCTTAACACCGGCAGAGCCGGCCCGACCGTGGAGCCTCTCCGACGCGCCCGAGGCGCCTTGACGATGCCGGCAAGGCAGCGGAGGCCCCACGGCCACGGTTCCTGGGACAGCGACGGCCGCGCGCGCCCCGCCGCCACCCGGGGGTGGGCGGCGGACGCGGGGCCCTGCGTGCGGGCGAGCGGGCAACGTCCGCGAGAGGTGCTCCGACGGCCTGAACACCGGCAGAGCCGGCCCGCCGCGGAGCCTCTCCGACGTGCCTGGGGACGCCTCAGCGGGCGCTGCCTGGGGGTCTGGATCGGTAATAACGGGGGAGCGGGAGGTGCCGCCGGCCACCCGCTCCGGACGATTCCCTTCACTGAGGTCAACGGGACCGGGGGAAAGCTGCGGCTAGCTCAAGTCCCCCGGTCTTCCAGCGTTCGAGAGTGCTGGCGACCGCCGCCGGCCGCCAGTCTTTGCCCAGCCCGCAGGGAACCGCTTCCCCCGGGGAAAAAAAAAAAAAACAAACGACGCCAGGAAGGCTTGACAGCCCCGGCCGTCTGCGTTCGGCTGCCGGCCACCGCGACCGGTCCGCCGCTCTCGGCCCGCTTCGCGGGCCCCGGCTTAGGGCCGGCGGAAAAAAAAGGGCGAGGCGCCGCCACCTCGCCCGTGCTACGCAGTCCCTTCACCGAGCCCTCCGGCGCTCCGAGAAGCCAGGGCAAGCCAGACACCACGGGCCGCCCACGTATGGCTCATGCCGGCAAAAGGAGGGCGAGGCGCCGCCGCCTACGCCCGCGCCGTCCTCGGGCTCTCGGGGGCCGGGGAAAGCCGCGGCAGGCTCGAAACCCCCGGCCGTCTGCGTTCGGCTGCCGGCCACCGCGACCGGCCGCCGCTCTCTGCGCCCGCTTCGCGGGCCCCGGCTTAGGGCCGGCGGAAAAAAAAGGGCGAGGCGCCGCCACCTCGCCCGTGCTACGCAGTCCCTTCACCGAGCCCTCCGGCGCTCCGAGAAGCCAGGGCAAGCCAGACACCACGGGCCGCCCACGTATGGCTCGTGCCGGCAAAAGGAGGGCGAGGCGCCGCCGCCTCCGCCCGCGCCGTCCTCGGGCTCTCGGGGGCCGGGGAAAGCCGCGGCAGGCTCGAAACCCCCGGCCGTCTGCGTTCGGCTGCCGGCCACCGCGACCGGCCGCCGCTCTCTGCGCCCGCTTCGCGGGCCCCGGCTTAGGGCCGGAGAAAAAGGGCGAGGTGCCGCCAGCCTCGCCCATGCCACACCACTGGGCCCTCCGGAGCCGGGGCAAGCCGCGGCAGGCTCGAAACCCCCGGTCGTCTGCTTCCGCCATATGCCGGCAGTAAGCTCGCATCATCATCGGGCCCCGTGTGGGACCGGGGAGGAGAAAGCGCCGCAGAGGCTGGACCCCCTTCCCCGGCCTTGCGCGTTCGAGTGCCGGCGACCACCGCCGGCCGCCGGTCTTTGCCCTTGATCCCCGCGGAGGGGTCTGCCGTTCCCTCTCGTGCCGCTCTGCCAACGGCCGCTCGCTAGCCCTGCTCCGGAGACGAGTCACCGCTCGCTCCTATAGTATGGACCGGTACGTCGCCGCCCCCAGAAAGATCCAAGACGGCCGTCTCCGCCCACCGGGGAGGCGCGCCAGCGACGCCGACTTTTACGATGACGTAACTGGAGGCAGCACAGAGCAGCGACCCCTTCGGCAGCTCCGAGGAAGCGGAGGGGACAACAGGTCTACCGCTCAGCCCCGGAAATGCGACTAAGTCCCGCCGGAGCCGGGTAGACCTGGCCGCCCTGTCCGACGGACGCTCCGGCAGCGACAGGCCGGGGTCGCCGGCCGCCGCTGGCGGCCGACCCGGGCTCCCGGAGCCGGGTAGACCTGGCAGCCGCCGCACGCGCGCCGGAGCCGGGTAGACCTGACAGCCGCCGACCCGGTCTCCGGAGCCGGGTAGACCTGGAAGCCGCCGCACGCGCGCCGGAGCCGGGTAGACCTGACAGCCGCTGCCTGCGCCGGAGCCGGGTAGACCTGGCAGCCGCTGCCGGCGCCGGAGCCGGGTAGACCTGACAGCCGCTGCCTGCGCCGGAGCCGGGTAGACCTGGCAGCCGCCGCCGGCGCCGGACCCGGGTAGACCTGACAGCCGCCGCCGGCGCCGGAGCCGGGTAGACCTGACGGCCACTGCCGGCGCCGGAGCCGGGTAGGCCTGCGGGCCGCTGCCGGCACCGGAGCCGGGTAGACCTGACAGCCGCCGACCCGGTCTCCGGAGCCGGGTAGACCTGGAAGCCGCCGCACGCGCGCCGGAGCCGGGTAGACCTGGCAGCCGCCGCCGGCGCCGGAGCCGGGTAGACCTGCGGGCCGCCGCCGGCGCCGGAGCCGGGTAGACCTGACGGCCACTGCCGGCGCCGGAGCCGGGTAGGCCTGCGGGCCGCTGCCGGCACCGGAGCCGGGTAGACCTGACAGCCGCCGACCCGGTCTCCGGAGCCGGGTAGACCTGGAAGCCGCCGCACGCGCGCCGGAGCCGGGTAGACCTGGCGGCCGCCGCCGGCGCCGGAGCCGGGTAGACCTGCGGGCCGCTGCCGGCGCCGGAGCCGGGTAGACCTGGCAGCCGCCGCGCGCGCGCGCCGGAGCCGGGTAGACCTGGCAGCCGCCGCACGCGCGCCGGAGCCGGGTAGGCCTGCGGGCCGCTGCCGGCGCCGGAGCCGGGTAGACCTGGCAGCCGCTGCCGGCGCCGGAGCCGGGTAGACCTGTCGGCCGCCGCGCGCGCGCCGGAGCCGGGTAGACCTGCGGGCCGCCGCCGGCGCCGGAGCCGGGTAGACCTGGCAGCCGCCGACCCGGTCTCCGGAGCCGGGTAGACCTGGAAGCCGCCGCACGCGCGCCGGAGCCGGGTAGACCTGCGGGCCGCCGCCGGCGCCGGAGCCGGGTAGACCTGCGGGCCGCCGCCGGCGCCGGAGCCGGGTAGACCTGGCGGCCGCCGCCGGCGCCGGAGCCGGGTAGACCTGCGGGCCGCTGCCGGCGCCGGAGCCGGGTAGACCTGGCGGCCACCGCCGGCGCCGGAGCCGGGTAGACCTGGCAGCCGGTGCCGGCGCCGGAGCCGGGTAGACCTGACGGCCGCTGCCTGCGCCGGAGCCGGGTAGACCTGCGGGCCGCTGCCGGAGCCGGGTAGACCTGTCGGCCCCCGAGGAGCCCGGTAGACCTGCCGGCCGCTCTGTGCTCCCGAGCCGGCTGGACCGTGCGACCCGGTTCTCCCGGCCGGGTTCGGGTGCGGGGGGGGGGCGGCGGCGGAGGCGGTGGGGGGGGGTGTGTGCAATTTTTCGATATTTAAGGGAATCCGGTACAGAGGCCACCCTCTCCCGGTTCTGCCGGCCGGGGAGGGCCGGGTCATTCCCCCCCCCCCCGCCGTTTCCGAGATTTAAGCGCTTCTAACGAAAAGGCAGTAAGTTTAAACGTACTGTCTCATGCAAGACTTATTTGACCTTCTTCGCTTTCCAGATTAAACATCAATAAAATATTAATAAACAACTTTTTAAATTTTTTATTTCTTTTTTTTTTTTTAAAAAAAAAAAACACCCGCCGCACTCAAACGCGCGCACGCCCCTTCCCCGACCCGGTGGTCCGCCGCGCGCTGGCCGGCTTCACCGCCCCGGCCAGCCTCTCCGCTCCGCCTGCCCCCCTCGAACACACGCTCTGGCCGGCGGGGGACCGGGTAGAGGCGGCGGCCCCCATCGCGAGCCGCCCGGCTCCCCGGCGTGAGTTTGCCGTCCGCCGGGAGGCTTTAGGACCCCGGGCGCCCGTAGCCGGGTCCGGGTCCCGGCGCCGCCGGGCGCTCGGCGGCTTTTGTTTTTGGTTTCGCGGTGTGGGGTTTGGGGGGGGCTGGGGGGGGGGGCGGGGGGGGGTGGGGTGTGCGTTTTGTTCCTTTTTTTTTTCCCCGCTTGCCATCGTTTTATTTTACTCTGACCTTTTAAAACACAATAAATAGATTAAAACACACGTCTGCGATCCTGCAGACGCGCCCGCCCCCCGCGACATACGCGTCTCAGACACGCGCGCGCACCCCCCCCCCCCACGCACCCCCCCCCCCACCCCCACCCCCCCCCCCCCACGCCTTGCCCCCCCCCCCCCTCGCCCCAGCACGTAGCCCGCGTGCGTGTGCTCCCCCTCCCTCCCTCCCTGCGCTGCAGTTGCAGACCCGCAGCCCGGTAGGCGCGGCCCCTCCCCGACCCCAGACTCGCCGGCGCCCTGGAGCAGCAGGGGTCGGGGGGTGGTCCCCCCGTTGCCCGGCAACCGGGCCCCTGCCCGCAAGGAAAGGGCAGCGGTTCCCGCCGCGCCAACGGTCCTGCGCTCAGCCGCGGCGGCAGCGACAGGGAAGGGAGGCTGGCGCAGAGGCAGGCGAGAGCGGTCGGCGAGCAGGCAGGGAGCCTGGCGCAGAGGTAGGCTGGGGACGGGGTGGGGCGGGGGGCCCGCGTCTCCTTTCGGAGAAGATTTCTGTTTGGGTCGGTTAGGGTTTTTTTTTTCCTTCCCTTCTGCGTTTTTTCTCCTCTTTTTCTGACTGAGTGAGCGGGAGAGAAAGGCGGGAGCCGGGGCACGGGCACGGGCACGGGCAGGGTAGCAACTCGGCAGCCAGGGTGAGAGACCGCCCGCCCCCGGGACTCCCCTCTGGCGCCCGGGCACGGAGCCGGCAGGAATGCCGCTGGGTCCTAAAGTCTCCCGCCTGCCTTCCCCGGGGCGGCAAACGTGCCGTAGGAAGGCGGGGGTGGGGGGGGGTGGGGGCCGGGGGGCTAGCGGGGGGGATGGGGGGGGGGGGCGGGGGGGGCACGACGGCGTCAGCGGGAGGCGCGCGCGCGCGCTCCGCGTGCCTAACGTGCGCCCGTCTGGGGGGCGGGCGGGCGCGCGCGGGCCTGCGCCCACGCGCGTGGAGCGGCGGGCGAGGGGTTCGGGCCGGGGGTTACGTTTGTGGGCGAGCCGGGCGCCTCTCCGGGGGCGGGGGGTTCGGGGGGGGCACGTGCCCGCGCCGGGGGCCTGTTTAGTTTGGGGTGCGCGCACGCGGGAAGAAACGAAAAAGATTCGCGACGCTGTTGATGACGCCGCCTTCTCTGTTACAGCCCGCGTTGCCGGCGGCGTCGGTGTCCGGGCCCGCGCCCTTGCCGGTCGAAGCCGTCCCTGGGAAAGCAGCCGCCGCCGGCCTCGGCCCGGGCAGAGACGTGGGTCCCCAGGGCCGGGCTCCAGCGACCGCGCGGCAGGGCCCCGGCCGGGGCCGGCGGAGAGAGAGGCGGGCCGCGCTTCTAACAGACGGCCATCGGCGTTTCCGTCGCCGGCGGGATGCGTCGGAGCGGTGAGTCCCGCCGAGAGGACGGGCCCGGCGGCCTCAGGCGAGGGGGGACGGCTCCTTTGCCGGCGGCGGGGAGACGGCCCCGGGCGGGCCCGATCTTCCGGCACGGCGGCCGCGAGAGCGCCTCGTCTCCGAGGACGCTCGGCTAAGTCGGCCCGGGCCGCGGGGAGCGTTTGTCGGGCACGTGGCCGGCCAGGACTTTGCTCAGAGGCCTGCGAGACCGCCGTCCCTCGGAGGCCCGGCCGCGTCCCCGGAGAGGCCTTCTCAGGGACGGAGGCCCGTCCCGGGAATCGCGGCGCCGGCTGGGCTGGGCTGGGCTGGGCCGGGCCGGGCCGGGCCGGGCCGGGCCGGGGCGGGCGAGAGGCCCGTCCGGCTAACGAGTGACGGCCCGTGTTTTTCTCCGCTCCGGCCAGGTCTCGAGGCGACGTGGAAGGGGCTTGCCGCCCCAGGCCGAAAGCAGCTTCGCCCGGAGCCCCCGCGGAAGGTAGGCCGGCGACCCCCCGCCGCGGCCGCGCCGGGACGGACCCGATCAGGTAGCGGCCGCGAGCGAGGGCGCGGGGAACGCGGCCCCCGGCGGGCGGCGAGAGAAAAGAATAAAGGAAGGTTCTAAGGGGTAAAAGGGGAAAGAAAAAAAAAAAAAAAAAAAAAAAAAGAAAAAAAGAGAAAGGGAAAAGAGAGAAACGATAATAAAAAAGGAGGCGGGGCGGGCGGGCGCTTCTGTACACGGACCCCTGCGGGGGGGCCCGGCCTCGGGAGGCCTCTCGATCTGCCGCTGCCCGTTCGTTGTCGATCGCATCGACGCGCGCCGGCCCGCGTTTCACGAAGGTAAGGAACGATTCGTGAACCGGTCGCCGGCACGGGGATCGGTCGCGGGCGACGGAGCGGTACGGATTCGTGGCTATCGGGCGATCCCTACCGTGAAGGAATTCACGAATCGACTCACGGATCCGACGGTTTACCGCTCGCGCGTAAATACCGATCGGTCTCCCCCTCCGACGCGAGAGCGATCGCGTCGTGGCAAAAGAAAGGCTGCGTCGATTCGTTTCTTATCGATGAGTAGAACGCTACGGTAATAAAACAGCACCGCTCTAACGACACCGTTTAATAGGGTTAACGTCGTCGACGCTCCACGGAATTCTCTCCAAAAAGAAAGCGACGTTCTTAAGAAGGGCTCGGCCTGTCACGACGCGCAAACGATCGACACCGTTACGGAGCTCCAAACTAAAAATGAAAACCCCAAAAAACCCCACCAAAACCACCGGAAACTACTCCAACGTAAGTCATACCAAATCTAATTCTCTAGCGGTAAAAAAAATAAAAATTCTACCGTACCGTGAGCACGGTGAGTAGTAATACCGACGTTACTGGCGTCGGGGACTTCTTGTTTACTCGGAAAAGATCATCGCGAACGTTATTTATTGCTACTGTTGTTATTCTTGTTAGCGGCGGCGGCGGCGGTGGCGGTAGTCGTAGCAGCGTCGTCATCATCCTCTCGTGAGGATAAACTCACGACGTGTTATTAGCAATAGCGTGACTTGCTTTTGATATTCTGCGTGCCAATACTCAACGGTTTTGTGAACGGCGAATCGGTAACGAATAAAAGACTAATCGCGCATAAAAGACTAATCGTGCATAAGGTACGTCATTCGAAAGCGATGAATAAGTTATTATTCGTGATAGTCGTCCTATTGAATAACGTGTAGTGCTTTTAGAACGACAAGCGAAAAAAGGAGGTTTTTCGTAGCGTTAGCGCTGATCCTAACGCTGCTACGACGAATAACGTTTACTAATACTGAATTATTTCACGATTCCAAACGATCCATGGAATTCCATCAGGAGAAGCGCCGGAAGGTAAGAACGCTCGCGTGATTCTCTTTCGTACTGCGATTCGGGATGAATTTTAAGCCTTTCCGAACGAATAAATTAATAAAGACCGAAACCGGAACGGTAAAACAATCGATTAATACATAAATTAATAACAACAAATTAACACGTTAAATAAACTGCATATTAACGATTCCTTCATTTTAATTAATAATATTTAATAATGATGATATTTAATAATGTTTAATAATAATAACAATTAATAATAAATTAATAAGTTAAGTATCATTTAATAATTTGTTAATTTTAATGATCTAATAATAAATGGAGAAAATTTATAATTTACAATTATTGTTTAATTTATAACAA
>NW_028121089.1:0-34482 GCF_965183815.1 Platalea leucorodia
GGTGGGGGTGGGGGGAGAAAGCAAGCAATTACTGGAAAAAAGGGAACATGTAGGCATGCAATTAAAAAAGACAGGAGCCGAGTTATCCTGAAGGCCAGCTCAGCCCCACTCACTTCTGCTGGTGAAAAGCTGTGCAGCTTGAAGGAAAAGTCCTGACTTTGGTGCTGGGATGCACACTGATGTCAGAGTTCAGCTCTGAAACAGCAGAAAAACCTTGACACGGCTCCTGTTCACTGTCCTCATACCTGTGTGCTTGCTGTGGCTTCCTCGTTTCCCTGGCGTCCTCCCAGACTAACAGGGATGTGGCATCTGTCCAGTCCATGGGCCACGAGGATAAACAGGTTTGACCACGAAGCGGGTAGCAAACAACTGCATCTGCAGAAGCAAAGGGGCAGCTGTGACTCGGCTTTGGAGATGCCCAAAGCTGCCCTGAGCCCCAGGAGCCCCTGGCGCCTGGACACTTGCATGGCCCTGAAGCCCTGCGGGGCCTGCCAGCGCTGGGGACCCCCGGGGACAGAAGCCAAGGACAGCGGCCAGCCCCCGTGGGGAGAGGGACAGAGCTCCGTCCTTCCTTCTGGCCGCAGGAGGATGCCCTGGGCCCCGCCAGCACAGGGCGTCTCTCCTCCTCACCGCCCGGGGCACGGCGAGGCCTGAGGGAGGCCCTGGGCGCTGGGCTCAGCACGGGCGCTGGGACCGGGGCAGAGCCCCGTCTCCTGCCAGCTGCCGGCCTGGCCCATGCCAGCGGCTCCCGTCACACAGCACAGACAGAGCCGCGTTTTGGGAAAGGCTTGCTGATCCGGGGCAAATCCAGGGAAGCTCCCTCCTGCCAGCTCCCCTCCCCTCCTGCCCTGGCCCCTGCCCTGCCCTCCCCTCCCTCCCTGCGCAGGCCCAGACCCCCCGAGCGGACCGAGGGACGGCAGAGCTGTGCACACACACACCTTGTGCTGCTGAGAGAGCAGCTCCCGGCGCCATGGCCCTTCTGGAGGCCGTCTCTCCGCAGGCCCCGTGTCCCGGCGGGCTGAGGAGCCGCTGCGCTGCGGGGGCAGCGGGCGCAGGGCGGCTCTGGGAGGAGAGGCCCGGGCTGCCTGAGCCTGCCCGGCAACGGCCGCGCCATTGGCCACGGCTGAGCCAATCAGCGGAGCCGGAGGCGGCCTGTCAGTCACAGCCGGGTGGGGCGGGGCCGGAGGGGGCCGAGGCCCAGGGGCCTGAGGAGAAAGGGGCGAGAGCCGGGCCGGGGGCAGCCGGGGCCCGGGGGGAGCAGGGCCAGGGCCGGGGGAGCTGCAGGAGCAGGAGCAGGAGCAGGAGCAGGAGCAGGTATCTGCCAGTGCGGATGGGCCTGGGGGGAGGGACCTGGAGGCCTCACTGCCCACGGGCCCCGCCAGGGCCCAGTCCCCAGCCCTGGGCCCGAGGGCTCAGCCCAGGCACAGCCCCACCAGCGGGGTCAGGGCGGTCCCTGCTGCTGCCCCGAGGGTCGCCAGCCCCAGCCCTGACAGCTGGGGGTCGGTGTTTGGTGTCCGGAGGCCAGGGGAAGGTAGAGCGGCCTCCTCTCTCCAGGCGGCTGCAGGCTTTGGAGCAGGCATGCTGTGGTGGGGACAGGCCAGGGGCCTTTGCTGTCCCCAGGCCTTCGTGTGGGTCTGGTGCTCATGGACAGCCCCATCTCTGCTGGCAGCCTTTGATAAATGGGGATTTCCAGACATGGAGGTGTTTCTCCCTCCTGGTGGGAGCACGCAGCAGGGCTTTGTTGTCAGAGAAGCAAGCGGGGAATGTTCCTGGCTGGATGCAGCCCCCCTGGCAGATGCCTGTGCCCCTCTCTCGGCCCCGAGGTCTGATACCTGCCTTTCCCCCAGCCAAGCTGTGCTGCCGGCTTTTGGGAAATGGGGGTACCGAGGGCGGATGGTTTTACCACAGCCGGGAAGTTCCAGTCAATTGTCAGGGATTTTTTCTTCCCAGTTCTTGCAGTAACACTTTTTTTTTTTTTTTTTTTTTTTTTTAAGTAAATGTATTTTTTCCAAGGAAACGTGACCAAGGAAAGTGCAGTGTTTAGCTCTGATTGCTCTCTGTGTGGATTGTGTCTGTCCTCAGCTGGGCACACAGCAGCTTTCAGACGAGGAATGGGACTATTCCAGGCTGAAGTGAGCTGTGGGGATCCCAAGCCTGTTTTGTTCAAGGCAGTCAGGTGAAAATGTGCGGTTAGAGCTGTCTGCGTTGCTGACCCTTTTCATTGCAGTGCTCCCCTCTAGTTCTCTGTAATACTTCTGCTGCTCTGCTCCATCAGGTTCAAATTTCTGTAAATTGATGCTACGTTTTGCAACTGTTTCTACTTGATTCTTCACAGATTTGAAAATTCCCTGTTCGGGTCTCTACTTTCATCTCCCTCCTGTGCTGCAGAACCATATTTGACTGCAGGGGCTGCAGAGTCTGTGTTTCCTCCCCGCGGTGAGGAAAATATGGACAGGGAAAAAAAATAGTTAGCAATTTTGAAAAGACTCCTTTTTTTCTGTGTTCATTTTCACATTCAGTGTACCTGTTGTGAGTTCTTAAATACTCAGAGAGATACTCTGAGTCTTAGCAATCCCTTGTTTGCATGCCAGTGCTCAGGAGGTGCATCAGAAACTCTGTTTGGGCGTTGCTTCTGTTGGACAAGGAACCGTAGCCCTTTCTGAAAAACAGCTCCTGGGTGAGTTAGTTCCTCGGCCACAGCAGAAGGGTTTCTGTTTGCATCTGCCAGAACTCGGGAGCAAACCCTGCTGACAGAAGCCCTGGGAAGAAAGGGAAGACTGGAGAGAGCAGAACAGATCATTAGAGTTGCGCTGCTTTACCCCAGCTGGCGTCACACCTCCTGACACGGTGACTCTGGGTAAGGGTGCTCTCAGGGTGTTTTCCCAGCTTTTCCAGTGCTCACCATCAGAGAGCCGACGGCCCTGGGGGAAGGGCAGGACCCCCTTCTTTGTGCACCCCAGAATCTTGTCACACTGCATAAGCTCCTGCGCAAGCAGAAGTGGCCGATAGGTGACTTCTTCAGGGAGGCTGGTGTGGGCATGAGGAAGATGCCGGGAGCAGACTTCATTCCAGTCACCAAAGGGGTCTGTAGGGAGCAGAACGGGAGTGAACGGCTGCCACTGCCGTACGTCCTTGCATGCAGAGCCAGGGTGGTTCCAGTGGAGGAAAGGGTGGCGGTTCAGCAAGGGGCACTTTCTCTTGTCTTACCCTCAGAAGATGACTGCCACTGTCTGGAAAGCTGGAGGGGAAAGGGAGGGCAAGGATGCGAGAAGTGGGATGTCATCTGGAGCAGGTTGCGGGAGTGAGGGTACCCGTTGCCTCATGGTCTCCAAAGGGAGTCGCTGCTCAGCTCTGTGGCTGCCCAGATCCTGCTGCAGACACTGAACTGGCATCACGTTTCCCAGTGTCGATACTCAACCTTTCCCCCACCAGTCTTGGGTCTGTATTCCCATTGCGCTGCCTTCCAGCACGTATCTGCGCAGCAGTGCTCCCCCTGAGCCTCACTTCCCACAGGGACAGTGGTACGGAGCTGTGGGGAGCACGCTCAGGTCTACGAGGGTTTGGCAGTGCAGGTGTTAACTGATAGTCTAGCCCAAGCCAAAATGAGCCGTCTCAAAACCCAGGGGGCTGGGAAGTTTGGCATGTTAACAGCCGAGAGGTCTGCTGAAGGCAGCAAAAGCCCGGTAAAGTTGTTAATGCTTAAACCTCACCAGGTTTTCTTTGTGCTGTGCTTCCCTGCAGAAGAACAGCCAAGCTCATCCCACCGACCTCTGGGGCAAGCCTTGATGTTTTTGTTACCCCACTGCCATGTTCTGCATTGGTTGCCAGACCAAAGTTCCCATGAGAGACAAGGCTCAGGAGGACGTGGTCATCTTGTTGATTTCCTTGCAACAGGGGAATTTTACAAGCAGTGGAGATCTGGCTGAAGGTCAGAACCAGTGTGTGGAGATGAGGAAAGGACGATGCAGAGAGACCAGAAGAGGTGAGAGGAGCCCAGTGTGCTGGGAGAGCATCTCTGCATCCTCACTGATGGGAGATGCCAGAGTGGGTCCAGGATATGGTTCCCTGAGGCCATCTAGCGGCCTATAGCAGAGTGGCCGGGAGGAGACTGCTGGGGAAGAGCTGGAGAAGCCAGGGGATGTGCAATACTGCCGTCAGCCCAGTGGCAGGAGGGAGGTTATTCAGTCCTTGGGGTTGGGCTCAAAATCTGCAGCCTGCGGTGTAACGTCCTGTACTGGGATTTGGTAGTCAGCACTGATCATCCAGCTGATCAAACCAGACCCTTTCTCCAGCTGTTGGTGGCAGCTGGAAAAGAGAGGTTGGGAAGACCTTGCTTTTTAAAACCTAGGCCAGAGCAGAAGCCTTGTCATGGTACCTGTGTTGTCTTTCCCTGCAGTTTTCACACCTTTGAGAGAAGAGGCATTTGGCTGCCGGTTTGTAGTACTGACTGTTTTGCAGATTAAACAGACTTTGTAAGCGTGGAAGAGCGCTGGGCATGGACAAGCAAACGCTTCAGGCAGCTGCAGAGCAGAGCTGGGGGCAGTCTGTAGTGTTTGTGCCAGGATCAAAAGCTAAAGGATGTTTCCATTGCAAGGAGCGGAGTCTGTTGGGAGCTCCAGTCTCCAAACTTCCAAAGCCCGTGTGTTAAACAGTGATCAGCTCTGATGTTTCTTTCTGCTACTCTCCAACACAGTTTCTCTGGGCTTTTTCTTTGGTTGGTTTATATCTCTGGTAGGTGTCCAAGCTCCGTTCCATCAACCCACTTGCAAACCTGCCACTTGCCAGCCTTCTGCTGGGGGCCAAGCCAAAGGGATGAAGCCTTGTGCTCGTAGCAAGCCCAAAGCAAAGTTAAAGCGCTGAGAAGTTCCCCCAGTCAGTCCTGAGCCAGAGTGCAGGTATCTGAGCTGTGACGGGATGGAAAACAATTCATGGAAGAAGGTACGGTGTATGTGGCAGCTGGGATTAAGTGGTAGGCGCGGTTTCGTGTCTGGATCAGTACTGTCCTTGCACGTTGACTAAGCCCCAGTTCAGAGCAGAAATTCCTGTTGCTCATCGTGGGTGCCAGAGTGCTGTTCCAGCTCTCTCCTCCCCGGTGCGTTAATTTAATCTTTTGTGTATATGCAGGGCCTTGATAATGCTCCTGTGTGGGCACCGTGTATGTGGAGGGCAGGTTTTCTGTGTGTTTGTGACTGATCTTTCTTGTTTCTTTTAAACAGGGAAATCTTGATACGTACTCGCCAGGAGTTAAAGAAATGCAAAGAACTGGTGAAGAAAGAGGTGCCAGTGAAGGAGGGAGTGTAGGTTAGTTCTGGTTTTACATTTTCTTGCCTGTGTTGTAGCCAAAAGCCTTGGCTTAAACATTTGATGTGAGCTGAACTGGTGGGTATTTTTCATCCCTACACAGTTCTGACTTTACCAGCCATAGTCCTGGACTCTGGGCCTGTACTGTAGTGATGTCAAAGCAGGTATTAAAAAAAAAAAAAATAAAGCGTGCTTTTCCAAAATGCTGACAAGATTGGAAACAAGCGATGGCTGTGGGCGGGTGGGAATACACAGCCATGGGCAGTGTCACTCAGAATGAGGAACAGTGATGCGGGTACAGCCGCAGCGTGACAGTTTTCATGGCGTTGAGCAGCACAGCAAGGATTGTCAGGCAGCAAGGCCGGCTGCAGGGGTGTGCGAACAGCTCCTCCCGAGAGTGGAGATGGGCATGGGAGAGACAGTGCTGTTGCTGTTGGTGTGTAGCAGGTGAGAGTCGGTGGAAGCTGCTCTCAGGGCCTGTAATTAGGAGCTGTTGTCGTGGTACTCGGTGGGAAATAAGATGAGGGCAGAGGCTAAGTCATGAAAAGCCATATTAACTGTGTGATGTGAGGGAGTCAGCTTCAGGGTGTTAAGGAGACTGTTAGTTGTGATTAAGGCAGTGAGTGAGATGATCCTTGTAGGAGCTTTCTGAGTGGGTGAGAATGGGGCAAGACAAGGAGAGGCTGTGGCAGTAGTTGAGCCAATCAGAACTCAAGTAGGAGATGATTTGGGCAGTATCTGGCAAAGTCAGCATCTTGTAGGTGTTGCTCGGACTGCATCAGGCCTGACTGCTGGCGAGGAAAGGAGTGTGAAAGGAGTGTTGGAGTGCCAAGGCATGGGGATGGAAGTGATCACAGACTCATTTCTCAGTTTTCCATGGGCTGGCTGTGTACCCCACGTATCTCATCTTGCATTGAGAAAGAAGTGCCGCCCTTTAGGTGAAAAGGGGGCGGGGGGGCAGGGCGGGAAAAAGAAGGTAATCTGTGGCAGAGCTCGAACTTGGAGTGAGATTACCGTGCTTAGTCTTACCATTCCAGAGTATTAGAAACATTTCCTTGAAGCACTTTGCCAACACACCAAGACCTGCCCTTCTGAAATTGCTGTTTTCCCAGGAGCTGCATCTGAGCTAAGCCAGATGAGAGAGTCTTGCCTGCCGTCATCCACTGAGGCTGATGACAGCTCACCCAGCAGTTTTGGCAAGGACAGAACAAGGTAGATACGTATGTTCCTCTGTGCTGATTGTAATTTCTGGAACGTGTCTTGCATGAGTTGGTCTTCAGGTTTTGCAGGTTGTAGGTTTGGCAGGATCTATTGTGTCATTAACAGGATGGTGATAACCAAACCCGATGGGATGGGGTTGAGAATCAGAAGGGTAAATGTGAGAAAGAATCTCGTGGGTTAAGCCAAAAACTGTTAAATAATGAAAAAGAAATTAATTTTAAAAATTGTAAGGAAAAGAACAAAAACAACAGAGAGAGGAGAATGAAACCCAAGAAAAACAAGCGATGCAAATGAAAACAACTGCTCACGGCTCCCGATGGTCAGCTGTCCCTGAGCAGTGGCCCCCCGCCACCCTCGCCCCCAGTTTTCTTGCTGAGCATGACGTCATAGGGTATGGAATATCCCTTTGGTCAGCTGGGGTCAGCTGTCCCAGCTGTGTCCCCTCCCAGCTGTCTGTGCACCTCCACTCTACTCGCTGGCGGGGCAGTGTGAGGAGCAGAAAAGGCCTTGACGCTGTGCAAGCGCTGCTCAGCAGTGACTAAAACATGGGTGTGTTACTGACACTATTTTCAGCGCAAATCCAGAACATTGGCCCATACAAAGCACCATGAAGAAATGTAACTATCCCAGCAAACTAGGAAGTAAGGCATTTTGAGTTTTGTATGATGACACCAAGCTGGGTGGAAGTGTCGATCTGTTGGAGGGCAGGAAGGCTCTGCAGAGGGACCTGGACAGGCTGGATCGTTGGGCCGGGGCCAACTGTATGAGGTTCAACAAGGCTCAGTGCTGGGTTCCTGCACTTGGGTCACAACAACCCTATGCAACGCTACAGGCTGGGGGAGGAGTGGCTGGAGAGCTGCCTGGCTGAAAAGGACCTGGGGGTGTTGGTTGACAGCCACCTGAACATGAGCCAGCAGTGTGCTCAGGTGGCCAAGAGGGCCAATGGCATCCTGGCTTGTATCAGGATAGTGTGGCCAGCAGGACCAGGGAGGTGATAGTGCCCCATACTCGGCACTGGTGAGGCCGCACCTTGAGTACTGTGTTCAGTGTTGGGCCCCTCACTCCAAGAAGGACATCAAGGTGCTGGAGCTTGTCCAAAGAAGGGCAACGAGGCTGGTGAAGGGTCTGGAGCACAAGTGTTATGAGGAGCGGCTGAGGGAGCTGGGGTTGTTTAGCCCGGAGAAGAGGAGGCTGAGGGGAGACCTTATCGCTCTCTACAACTACCTGAAAGGAGGTTGTAGCAAGGTGGGGGTCGGTCTCTTCTCCCTGGTAACAAGCAATAGGACGAGAGGAAACAGCCGTAAGCTGTGCCAGGGGAAGTTTAGTTTTTTTAAGAAAAACATCTTCACCGAAAGGGTGGTCAAGCATTGGAACAGGCTGCCCGGGGAAGTGGTTGAGTCTCCATCCCTGGAGGTGTTTAAAAGACGGGAGACGTGGTGCTCGAGGACATGGTTTAGTGATGGACTTGGCAGTGCTGGGTTAACGGTTGGACTCGATGATCTTAAGGGTCTTTTCCCACCTTAATGATTCTATGATTCTATGATTTGCAAGAGTGCTTGAAGAGGTTAATGTTATGTTGAGGTACGGTAGTTATCATGTCATCAGGAGAAAGTGAAGACAAAGATGATGAAGATGGCAAAGATACTCAAAAGTGTTATAACCTTTGACAGCAGAAACATGTCATTTCCAGTTTATATGAACAGTTTTCCTTCAATGCAGTGTTCTTTTGAAAGATTTGCAGACAATGTTTTGCTATTTCCATATCACAATTTAGTGATTTTACCATAAAACTCTCCCCTAAAATGTAAAAAAAGAATGACCGATGTATCCTGGAAAGAAGTGTAATTACATAGACGGGATAGTTTTACTCTTGTAGTTTACAGTTGGCCTTAAAAGGCAGGTGTGCGTTTTATCACTTGTGCTGTGCAGTCATTAAAAATTAAAACCAAAGACAAAAATCCACCCCTGAAAGTTCCTCTGAAATTAGAGGTGGGTGAGACATATCCCATTTTCTGCTTGTTCTGCTCTCCTGCTTTCTCTTAAAATTGTTTGTATCACTGTCATAAATTCCTTGCTTATGCTAGAGCCAAGACAATGTAAGATATTTTTTCAGGCCACCCTTCTCCTGTCGGGCAGAGATGTCCATGTAGCCGTGCTCGGTCGCAGAGGGAAAAGGCCAAACAGGCGGGTGCGTGGTGAGTGATGGTTCTCCCTTATCAACAGTGCTGTAAGTTGCGTCAGGGAACGATGCTTTGGAGGGGACTCAGATCAGCAGTAATTACAGAGTAATAGTGTGACTGTTACCATGGTAGTCTGAGGGTATGAGAAGAATAAAGATTGGGGGGGGAGAGGATAATTTTAATTGACTGTGGGATTTTTGACAACGCAGCTTTTGTGGGTCAGTGACAATGATCATGGAGGTGGTGGCTGAGATTCTGTAATGGAAATTCTGTTGTTCTGGAATTGAAGCCCAAATTGCCCTCTAGAAGTCTTAGACTACTGAATCTAGAAGTATATGTTTGGGGTTTTTTCCTAAAAATGGAGATAATTCAGTTCGAGGGAGAGCCTGTTTGGAAGATTTAGTAGTTTGGGGGCAGAGGCCAGCTGGGGGCTGGGGCCCTTGGGGCTGGGGGCTGTTTCTGCCCCGTGGCCTTGGCCTGGCGCTGCCAGCTGGGAAGGGGCTTTCCAAACTTCTGCTGGAAGGAGCCAGATGTGGCCACCCCCAGCACGGCCTCAGGGTCAGCTGCCAGCCTGCCTTCAGATCAGCTCTTCCCAGCAGGACATTGCCCAGGAGTAACTGTGAGGGTTGCTGTTCTCCCTCCGGAAGCATGGCCCGCACCAAGCACAGCCAGAGCTGCGCCTGTGCCAGGAGAAGCCTTCAAGCAGAGCCGGGGCTGATGGTGACAGCTCCCAGCAGCTGTCCAGGTCAGAGAGATGCAGGTAAGACGGCAGAGAGGGGACATGGACTGATGGTCACTTCTCTTGCAGGATCAGGCTTTAACAGCAGGAGGGAGCCAGGGCACAAGGACCTATGAGGTGAAAAAATGCATCAAAGAGCCAGAGCCCAAAGCAGAGGGAGAAGAGAAATAGGTGCAGGTCCCGTGGCTTTCAAGGTAACATCTGCCCCAGAAGCAGAATAACAGTAAAAGGCATTGGGAGGTCCTGGAGTGATGGAGCAAAGTGCCTGGCAGAGAGAAGAGGCCAGAGAGACAGGAGACAAGCTAGAGATGGAGGTGAAAAAGATGGCATGTGGAAACTGAGGATGCTCCTGCTGTGCAGGTCCTTGTGAAGACCCTGGTGGCTGAGCAGCTGGTGGGGAAGGAGCAGGAACCTGGCTTCTGCTGCAGGTACTTGTGGTGTCACCTGCTGCTGAGGAGCTGATAGGGCAGGAGTTTTTCAATTGCTTGTGCGGATGCTGGTGATAGCACTTGTGGCTGAGTAGCAGATAGATAGGAAAAGACGCATGGCCTGCTTAGGTGTCGGGGATGTCATTCGTGGCAGGAACTGGCCCGTTGCTTTTTCAGGTGCTTGTGATGTTACTGGTGGCTGAGTAGCTGATAGGGCAGGAGTCTGTCTGTGATTTGTGAAGATGGTTTTTGATGTGCTACGTGCCTGAGAAGATGCTAGGGCAGGCATGGAGAACTGTTTTATGCAGGTGCAATATGCATGGCTAAATAAAGAGAATCAATCCCCTTGGTAATTCTCTGCTGAAGTCTCCTTGCCTCTCTCCTAGGCTGGCAAAGAACTGACTTTTACACAGGTCACCAGAGCAGGACTGCTGCCAAGAAAGATCCCTGTGCTTGGCTGCTCACCTCGACCCTGTTCCTGCTCATGTCCCCATTCCCAACGCCTCTCTCGCTGGATTCGATGCCTAGAGGGCACAGTAGTCCCAAGTGCTGGCTTCTGGAGATAAAAGAGGATGCTGATGGAGAAGCACCTTCTCTCCTTTTGCAGTGAGTCTCGCGGTAGGCTTGGGAACTGAGTGTTTTATACTTTCTGTGAGGAGAAGTGCCTACCTGTTTCTGCCTCGGTTCTGCCTCAGAAACTGATTTCCTATCTAGGACGCCTTGTGACAGGCTCAGAAATGGGCCAGAAGGCGTATGAACTGCAGCTGTTTTGGGACACCGCAGAAGCATCTTCAAGGGGAAGTGTGGTCTCTTTTACTCAAAGTCCACTGGCCAAGTTTGCCAGGAAACCAGCTTCTCAACAAGATGACCCTGTTGATGGGGACCGTCAGTGGCAATGCTTGTAATGCCTTGGTTTCCTTGTCTCTCTTGCACGGGATGCTGCACTTGGGAGAAGACAACGTGAATCACAGGCAGGCGACCTGAGCCTCTAATGGAGCAGCACTGGAGATGCTCTGTTCCCAGGCATTTTTTTTCCCTGAGATCTCTACCTGCTAATTTCATATGCTCAGCAGCTGTAGAAAGCTTCCACCCTTCTGGATCACAAGGGTGCTTTCATAACAGAAGTCTCGAGTTAAAAAATTTCCAAAAACCCCCGAACCCTTCTGTTCTTTCTTGCATGGTCAAACTCTCTACAGAAATGAGAAGCACGACTTCGGACTGGGGTTGGTTATGATGGTAATTTTATTGTTTTGCTTGTAAATGTCAAGTTTGATGGTTAGCATTCTTTTGATAATGTTTGTCTGCGGCCTTTGATGGTAAATTGCAGGTTGTGGTGGCAAGCTCCGTCACAAGTCCTGAACGCTTCTTTCCATAAGCCACGCGCCTGAAACACCTGGCAAAGCGTGAGGCAACATTTGCTGGTGATGCTGCAAACGTTGCTTACTTTTGAGTCCTCCTCTCCAGAGTTCTCTCTGGATTTCTTTTTGTTCTTCACTTCCTTGCATTTCTTTATCAATTCTGGAACACCAGAATGCTCGCTTCTGTCTTTTGCCGCTTTCTTTCGGGGTCACTTTCATTCCCCCCTTCACAGGACTGTTTCCTCTTTCTGCGTGGTTGTTCTTCATTTGCCTGGCCAGGGCCTGCAGACTCTGGGTGAACTGGCACTGGTGGGAGCGGACGTTGTTGAAGTGAGGATGTGCCCAGCTGCCGCTCACCTACCGACCCAGGATGCGAGTCTGCTCTGTGGCCGCTCGAGCCATGCACACCTTCCCCTCCTGAGTTTCTGCTGTTATCAGGGCTGTTCCTCTCCCGTTGAGAAGAGCTGCACAGGTTCCCACTGCCATGCGGCAGCTGACAGTGAGGGCGCTGCTGCATTTCCATGAGGGCAATGCGCCTCCGCTTCGGAGGTGGGCAGTCTGGTTGGCTTCTGTTCAGCTTCTCCTCCTCCTCCTCGGTGTCAGAGCGTGCTCTCTTCCTGCCGCGGCGCTGATGGGGAGTTCCTGCAGAGTCCCGTGTTTGTATCTTCCCTTGGATCCTGGGCCCATTTTCTCCGCCTTCTTGATTTCTCAGTGCCAGGGTGCCTCCAGAAAATGCCCTCTTCAGCCCTTGATCCAGCTTTGTCATGGAAATGCCCTTTGTCTCTTGGCATTCAGCGCCTGCTCCAGGGGTCAAATCATGGTGCCTGGAGAAACAACAGTGATCTTAGTCTAGGGTTGTTCTTGCAGCCTCCTCATGGCTTCAGTCTCATCCTGTCACTTTCTGGCAGCACTTGATATGACAGGCAGAAGACTGAAGCAGGGCTAGCAGCTGGAAATGAGATCGTGGTCTTCCAGCCATGCCTGTCCCTCTCAGAGCAGTAACTCATCCTAAACCCTCCTGGACCTCCATTTGGCCTCTTTTTGCAGCTAGCCAGTCTCAGGGAGCAGACAGCTAGCAAGTTACACAAGCAACAGTTTAGTGCCAGACAAGGAGGGAGAAGGCAGGAGGTGGGGAACTGCAGAAGAGACAGAACTCAACGGGACAAACAGGCATTCCCTCCTAGGCCAGAAAGCAAAACCCACCGGAGGAGAACACCACCACCCAGATCAGTGACAGGAGAAGGAGTGTATTCTGAGCACTGTCGCACACTTGTTATTACCTGGCATAGAAGAGTAAATATGCACGCTGGCAGAGAACCGTCTTGATGTCACAACGATCCACAGAGGCATCGTTCATCTTGTACCAGTGTCCATCGCTGGCCTGCAAAGAAAGGCAGCACTATCTTTAGATGAACTGCAGGGGTTTTAAAGCAAAACCACAGGCAGAACACCACTGAAGGACACGGACACCATACACCAGTGCAAATCACAGAGTTGTCTCCTACCTTCACGAAGCAGTAATAGTGTCCTGCCTGGCAGCCGGAGCCTTCATGTACCAGGACGGCATACAAGGAATAGAGGAGTGGTTCACCAGGGGCTTCAGACATGTACGCGGCAAGGTCCAAAGATTCCGGATACTGCACAACCTAAAGAGAGACCAAGACGACCCCCAAATTATCCTGAGAGTCTTTAGGAAGCAGCCTGAGAAAACCTTGCCAGCAAACCCAGGCTAGAGGCATAGAAACAGATCTTCTCAGTTCATCAAAACCAGGTGTTGCCATGTCATCACTGCAGTGGCAGAAAACTGTTGTTGGCCAAAGCAGCTCTTGACGAGCACAGGAAAGGGCTTCTCTTCACACTGGCACTTTCCTCTTCCCACAAGGGAAAGAGCAAGGCATAGCTATTGCATGGATTTTTCTTAGAGGGTCGCACTCGATAGCCGTCGTGTGCAGACATGAACAACTTCCAAAAAAGGGTTCTTCTTCGGGAAAGGTCTCCTTCCAAGCAGACAAAGTTGCAGTGCCCTTGTGTACATACCTTGCTAATCTTTCTGCCAGAGAAAGCATCAAATCTCTTCAAGCAGACTGTCAGGACATTGGAGGAGTGATGTATTGTGAGCCTCTTGGATGCAGTGGCCAGCTGTTCACACCTTGAAACAAGCACAGACCCAACTGTTGCAACCCATCTTCTCCCCACTCTGCCCCCCACCCCTGTAGGGCTGAGTTAAGGCTTGTTTGTCCCAGCGATCGTGCGCACAGGTTTGCATTTCAGACCCCTGAAGCCCACACGCTCTCACCGAAGGTAGCTTCGGTCTCGGGTGGCTCACTTTGGAGAGCAGCACTCTGCAGACTTTACAAGACCAGACGTAGGCATGACACTGTTCAGAGAGCCGGCAGGGGCTGCTGCTGCTGCAAGGACTGAGGTCTCCTGGCCAGAGACACAAGCATCCAAAAAACCTTGGCAATTAAAGGGTTGTTTGGCTTCTTGAGGAAGCTGCTGTTGCCAAATCCCTGCCCAGGGCTCCTCCTTGCTTTGGCTCCCTACTGCACATGGGACCTGTCTTTTCCCTTCTGGCCCGAGGGGTAGTTCAGTGGGCAACTTCCTAGCTAGGAAAGTTGACCACCTCCAGGGCAGACGATGCCAGGAATAAAATTCTCATGAAAGCTTTCCAAATATTCAGGCAGGAGAGAAAAAATTACCCATCTTAGAAATGAATGCATTATTTTCCAAGCTCCGGATGATTCAGGTGGATTAGTTGTAGGGGGAAGAAAAAAAAAAAAGGAAAAACCCCAAGCTGTCTCATGAGTGGGTTTCTCAATTAAGTCAGAACATAACTGGTGCTCCCAGGCATGCAATACCCTAACCCCGTATCTGCTAGGAAGATGTCATTAGTAATAATCTTACTTGCTACATTTATAGCCATTTTCGCCATCCAGCTGCTCAGGTTTGACAAAGTCTTCCAGAGCTGCAGTGAGAGTTGAGGCTGCCTGGATGAGAAAGAAAGGAGAGCACTAAGCTCCTGGAAACTCAGAATCCCAAGAAATAGCTGCCCATGTGGGACCAGCGTTATCCCAATAAGCAGCTACCCCTGGGCGGTACCAGAGTTGCCTGTGGTACGCGTGGTCAAAAGTAGCAAAAGCAATCGACCCCATCCGTCCAGCAATCAGACGCGTCTTGAGGGAGTCCAAAGCAGGGTGGCATGACAGTGCCATCCTGGCTGCAGATACCACCCTTACTCTTTGCCCAGCTGACAGCCAGCACCCAGCGCAGGCAGACCATTTAGAGGGCTTCCAGAGAAGGAGCCCAGAAGCCCAGTTCCCTTCCCATCCACCACCAAGCTCTGGCGTGGCAACAGCCCACAGTTTTAAGTCAAGGGAGGTAACTGGAGATAACCTCGGCCCCCTGCAGGGGCCTTGAAACCTTTTGCACCACAATTTCCAAACATCTTACCTGGATATCCAAAGCAATATCAAGGAATGCCTCGTAGGTGTCGGAAACGGCTTTGCAGCTCAAGCACGTTACTGGAAGGCAAAGAGAAATGCTTCTCAGGTTGGGAAGGAGGCTAACTGTGCCCATTTCAACGCCCAGCACGTACTGCTTTGGAGACACTGGACACAACTGCTGTGTACTAGAAGCTGTTTACCACGACCAGAGAAAGAGCCACAGACACATCTAAGGGCAGTAATATTTGTAAAAAGTACCTCTCGATCTTAGAAAACCCCCAAATATTTGATGGATGATGGTAGTTGCTTGAGAAGAGATGTCCAAGCTGGAAAGAAATGGTAAGGCAGAGAGTTATCTCCTCCAAGAGTTTTGCTTTGTCTGAAAACCCTGGCCATCGGGTTTCCTTGATGGGAGTACACCAAAGAGTCCAAAGAGCTCAGGAGCATGGAAGAGGTAATTTGCTTGTGCTTACTCGCTGCTTCCACTCGGACAAGCTCTCTGCATGGCATCGACAGTGTAGCATAAGAACTCGTGGGCGTCTTCCTGCCTGCCAAGCTGCAAATGTTCTCCTATTCCTAAGAAAGAGGTAGTTAGTAGCTGTCTCCTACAAGAAGGGAAGAAAGCATGTAAAAGCAGCTGAAATGCCTTACGTGTGAGGACACTGAGGACAGCCCTAGGCTGGATGGCCCTGGCTGAAGAATGCAGGACCCCGTTGACGTGCGCTTCCATTATGCACATCATGCAGAAGCCTTGCTGGCGACCTGAAGAGGGAGGGAAGGAGGGAGGGAAGCTTCTCAGGTTAGCAAAATACCCATAGCAATGGGAACCTTAATGGAGATCTTGAAATTAGAAGATAACAGTCTCCAGTCCCCTTCTCCCAAGGTGCCAATGTCCCAAGAAGCCCAGGCCATTTTAGCGCATAGAAAGCTTTCTTCAGGGGGATGCTTAAGTGACAGCAGTTTTCTGTGCAATAAGCAGAGAGAGTTGAACTGGCAGGAACAGGGACCGAGACCCGGGGCCTGAAAGTGGTGCCTTTCTGAAGATGAACACACCTAGACAGGACAAGAGCCTTCTAGGCTTGAGTGTTCAAAGAACACCACTCAGGGGGCCGACAAAGAAGGTCTGCTTTTCTCCTCAATCAGATTCCAGATGTTGGGAATCCTTAGGAAGTGCCCAACAGATGTACAGGGAGATGTTCATGAAAGTACTCACAGGACCGGCTGTGCTCACGCGAGAGCAGGTAGTTGGCCAGAGGGGGTGTGTACGTCAGGCACTGCAGGACGGAGTTGAGGTAGCAGGTATTGCCCAGGTTGTGGAGTCCTGCTCCAGCTCTCTGTCTTTGCTGCCAGTCCATGCAAATCTTCTCCAGGGGAAAGGGGATGCGTTGTGGCAGAGCCATTCCCTTGGCAAGGACTGCAGGGAAATGACGTTTGAAAAGAGATGAGACGATGTTGTTGTATGAGAGAGCCTATTTTGAAAGTCAACTTCTGTAGAGGAGCACCCAGGTAAACCGGCTCTGACCTCCAACAGAGAAACATCGGGGGAAGCCTAACACTGCCATTGGCATTTCCTGGTTAAGAAACAGTTTTGGAAAAGAGTCTGCTCCCCTGCTTGCTTTGCTGAAAGTCCAACAAACCCACACTCTGATTTCTGTGCCTCGGGCTGCCTTCCTTTCCCTCTAGACTCTTGAGCTGGCTTATCAGGTCAAGTCTTCCCTTTTCCTGATTGTAACTTGATGAAAAGAAGCAAGTCCCTAGCCCAGAAGGTAACTCTACTGATGTCAGATCTTTCTAGGAGCAATGTCATCTTTCCAAGTCTTGTACATAGTGGCAGAGGAGTGACCACACGCATTTTTCCTTTGTCTAATCGCAAACACCTGGGTGAGTCTGGCTGCTACCAGGAAACGCCCTGAATTCCCTCTAGGTTGTCAGCACATCAGCATTCAGGGATGGGGCACCCGCCACGTCTGTTGCCTTTGGGGATTCACAAAGTCCAAGCCTGCTGGTGAAGGCGTTACTCACCAGAGTCGTTCCCCATTGTGGCCATGGCTTCTCTCAGGAACAGAGGGGAAAGCTTTGGGTGACAAAGGATGTCAGGATACGCTCGAGAAAGAGAAGATCAGCGCCAATCCCGTCACCTGATCACAAAGAAATAATTGTAGCTCAACAAAATGGTTCAAAGAACCCCAAATGTAACCCATAGAACAGCATCTGCCATCAAAAGTCTTTCAGTGGTACTTGTAACTGCTGCAGAGCTGCAGGCTGATGGCCCTGCTGTCCCTGTCGCCGGACTCCAGTTGACAGCAATTGCCAAGGCCCTTTTGCAAGGCTGCATTGCATGTCACCTTCTCTGAAGAGGACCTGCTGCTTACCTGCTGCTAGCGTTAGCAGCAGAGCCCTCTGGCTCTCCAGCCCGCACTTTCCCACCTTGTACGCAGGTGGGACCGGCTTTCAGCCGCTACTTTAACGGCTGCCTTTGCCGTGCTCCTTTTCTGTCTCCCTTCCTACCGCATCATTCAGGGTGGGCTTCTCGTCATTGTAGGCTGAGCTCAATGCCTCAGACTACACTGCCACCCCGCTATTTAACCTATGCTAGGATATGGTAAAGAAAGAAGAGTTAGCAACTAGGAACTCTAGCCGTAGCCCTGGCCAGCCTGTAAAGGTGTAACAGCTCAGCCTATGGCTCAGAAGGTATAGACCAGCCTATACTTTTAGCGCCTATTTACCTACTCTATGATCTGTCCTGAAAGTCAAATCATAATTACCTTTGAAAGAGGATGGAAGTTGAGGAGAAGTGGGCAGTAAACGATAAATGGTCGGAAAAAAGTAGGCAAGCAAGTAGCAAAGGAAGGAGCCAAGTTATCCCGAAGGCCAGCTCAGCCCAACTGGCTTTTGCTGGCCCGCTTTTCAGGATCCCAAGGCCTGGCCAGGTGAGCTCACAAGCACCAGATGGGTGCTGCATCACTGCCCCATTGTGACACAGGGCCACACGGGGACGTGTCCCCTCGGGGCCACACAGCTGCCACGGCCTGGGCACCTCCCGCAGCTGGCAGCCGCTGGGCTTCCCCGTGCGCTGCTGGCGAAAGGCTGCTTGCCCACTGGCAGCGCTCCCACCTCTTCCCCGAGCCGCACCAGGCCAATGGATAAACTCCTGCCCAGGGCTGTAAGCGTGCCTGTTCACAGCTTTGGAAGGAACATTGCGGGTGCTGAGGGTTTCTTTTGCACTTTTCCCAGGTACAGGAACAGCATTTAACAGCAAAAGGGAGGCAGAACGGAAGGGCCCATGATGTCCAAAAGCGCATCAAACAACTGGTGCAGTGATGATGAGAGCAGAAGGAGAGGAGAAGGAGATGCAGGTGACCCGTCTGGGACAATGCTTGCGAGGTAACATCTGCCACCCGAACCCAGAGGCAGCCAGAGGCAGTGGGAGGTGGTGGAGTGGGTGAGGAAGGTGTCTGGGAGAGGGGAGAGCAGGGGGAGATGGGAGACAGAGATGGAGATGGAGGGGGAAAAGCCGGGGTGTTGGCAGTGAGGACGCTTCTGCTGTGGAGGTGCTTGTGATGTCACTGGTGGCTGAGGAGCTGATAGGGCAGGAGCAGGCCCCTGGCTTGAGCAGGTGCTTGTGATGTCACTGGTGCCGGAGGAGCTGATAGGGCAGGAGCGGGCAGGTGTGAGCAGCCATAAAGGTGACTGCTTAGAAAGGGAAATGGCCGAGCAGAAGAACGTTCCTGCGAGCCCGGGAGCTGTGAGCCTGGCGATCAGAAGCGTCCCTGAAACGTGCAGCTGGGCGCTTTGCAGCACAGCTGGGGACCGAGAATCCAGGCACCTCCAGATCATCTCAGAGGTGAGACTCTGTTATGTTATTGTTCCCCCTTTGGGCTCACTTCTGGAGCGGTTAGGTTTATCCACCCACCTCTGGCATGGCTGGGTCCCCTCTGGGAGCAGTTTGTCCTCCCCTCTGGGATGATGCTTTGGCCCTTTCTGGAATCTGTCTAATTCACTTTATGCACATATCTCCATATAAGTAATCCATCATCAGTATATCTGCTGCTATTTGGAGAATAAATTCCCTGCCTAATGACAACTTTTTAATAACCTGGTTGTTGCTGTTCTATTGCTTATTCCTAAAGGATTGGTTGTTGCTATACGACTGCTTGCTGCTTTTACTGACTGCTGCCATCCTATTGATTGATGCTCTGCCATTGAGTGCTGATAGGAATGGGAAGCAGGTCCATGCCCTGGAGCTCCCCAGGACTCCTCCCAGGCATCTGCCCAAGTGGTTTGTCCTGCTGTGGAGGGAGCTGAAGTCCTGGGTAGCAGCCCCAGACTGCACCAGGGGAGATACCTGAAGAGTTTGGTGTATGTCGGAGGCACTCTGGAACTCCTCGCAGGGATTTCCCGGAGCCTTTTGGTTTCCTCTGGAGACAAGTGAATTCCCAGGTAGCAGCCCCAGAATCTTCTAAGGTAGCTACCCAAAGAGCATTGTGCATGCTGGGGACAGGTCCATTCCTGTTTTTGCTTCAGGACTTTTCCCATATATCTAACGGAGTGTTTTTATTTTCTTTACAGACAGCTAAAGTCCCAGGTAGCTGCACCACAACCTTCCTGGTTAGTTAGTTGCAGAGTTTTCTTTGTCTTGGAGGCAGGCCATGCCCGATAGCTCCTCAGGAATCCTCGGAGGAATCTCCAGAATGTTTTGGCCTCCCCTGGAGACAGCTGAATTGAGCAGGTAGCCGTCCCAGACTTTTCCAAGGTAGCTACCCAAGGTGCTTTGTGTATGCTGGAGGCAGGTCCATGCTCGGTAGACCTCTGGGAGTCCTCCAAGGCAGCAAGTCCTCCAGTTTTGCCTTTCCCTGGAGCCAGCTGAAGTCCTGGATAGAAGACGCATATGACGCCTAGTTGGTTACCTGAAAGGTTTTGTTCATGTGGGGGGCAGGTCCATGCCTGGTAGCTCCCTGGGAATTCTCCCAGTCATCTCTAGGACTGTGTTGGCCTCCCTGGGGACAGCTGAATTTTGCAGGTGGCAGACCCAGACACTACAAGGTTGTTAGTTGAGGAGTTTTCTTGAACTTGAAGGCAGGTCCATGCCCGGTAGCTTCCCAGGGACTGCCAAGCAGCTCTGCAATGTTTTGGCCTCCCCTGGAGATGGCAGAATTCTGAAGGTAGCAGCCTCAGACTCCCCCACGGAAGCTACGCAAAGAGTTTTGCCTCTGTTGGAGGCAGTTCCATGCCCTGTAGCTCTCTGAGACTCCTCCCAGGCAGCTTTGGAGTGTTTGGACTTTGCCTGGAGACAGCTGAAGTTCTCAGTAACAGCCGCAGCCTCGTCCTAGGTAGTTCCCTGAAGAGTTTTCTTCATGTGTGAGGCAGGTTTATTCCCAGAAGGTCCCCGAGACTCCTTCCAGGCATCTCCAGTGTCCAGTGTTTTGGCTTCGTCTGGAGACAGGTGAATTCCCAGCAGCAGCCCCAGGCTCTCTGAAGGTAGCTACGCAAAGAGCATTGTGTATGTTGGGGGAAGGTCTGTGCTCAGTAGCTGCGTGGGAATTCTCCCAGGCACGTTCAGGATTGTCTTGGCCTCCTCTGGGGAAAGCTGAAGTCCCAGGCAGCAGCCCCAGACTCCTGCACGGTAGCTACCCGAAGCGTTTTGTCCATGTTGGAGGCAGGCGCAAGCCCGGTAGCTCCCTGGGACTCCTCCCAGGCAGCTGCAGAATGTTTTGGTCTTCCCTGGAGAGAGCTGAATTTTGGAGGCAGCAGCCCCTGACTCCTCCAAGGAATCCACTCAAGGAGTGTTTTCACTGTTGGGGGATGGTCCATGCCCTGTAGCTTTCTGGGAGTCCTCCCAGGCAGCTTTGAGCTATTTGGTAGCAGCCCCAGAGTCCTCCTAGTTACTTGCTCCAAGAGCTTTCTTCATATTGAAGGCAGGTCAGTGCCCAATATCTCTCTGGAACTCCTCTCAGGCATCTCCAAGAGTGTTTTGGCTTCATCTGGAGACAGCTGAAGTCATGGATCGTAGCCCCAAACTCCTCCTAGGCTGCTAATTTAATTGTTTTGTCCATGTTGGAGGCAGGTCCATGCCTGGCAGCTCCCCAGGATTCCTCCTAGGCATCACCAAGAGTGTGTTCACTTCCTCTGGAGATGGCTGAAGTCTTGGGTAGTAGCCCAGTGATCCTCCTAGGTATTTTGTTGAATAGTCTTGTTCCTGTTGAAGGCAGGTCCATGTCTGGTAGCTCCCTGTGACTCCACCCAGGTATCTCCAGGATTGTGTTGGCCTGTGCTGGAGAAAGCTGAATTCCCAGGTAGCAGCCCCAGACTCTTCTGCACGTAGCTACCCAGAGAGCATTGTGTGTGCTGGGGGAAGGTCCATGCCCCGCAGCTCCTTTGAACTCCTCTCAGGCAGCTCCGGAATGTTTTGGCCTCCCCTGCAGACTGGGGAATTTCGCTGGTAGCAGCCCCAGACTCCTCCAGGGAATCCACCCGAGGAGTTTTATCAATGTTGGAGGCAGGTCCATGCTCTGTACCTTGCAGGTACAGGAGCACGGATTTGGACTCGGTGATCCTTATGGGTCCCTCCATCTCAAGGTTTTTCTGTGATTCTATGATGTGCAGACAGGTAGGATGCTGAAGAGGTTTTAATTGCATCTAAAATCAGTAACTCGTGGATGCAGCCGCACCTACTACCTTCAATTTCTGATGCAGTTTGGAGCATCGCCTCTGGTTAAAGTTCTCTAATCCTTGCCCTTATAACACCCTCTAATTTGTCACTTTGAACACTAACAAACGTGGCTGAGGAGGGTGACCTTTTTCCAGGGGTTCAGTGACTTTTCCTCAGGTTTCAGCACACAGTTTGGGAGACAAGCCAGAGCTGCTTTACTCCTTTTAGATGCTCATCAGACATGACCTGAGGTTTGTGAGCATTCCCACGCTGCTGCCCAGCTGCACAGAGGCTTTTCTCCACAGCACTGACATAGCACTGGACCTCGTCTGGTGTGGAAGTCTTGGTCTCATGCCCTTCCCACTGACAAGTGCAGATCACCTTGTGTACTCAGTAGCCCTTGTTTTATGATTCTGTGATTTTTCTGGGGAAGGTTTCTTAGCTCTGCTGTAGGAGATGGGTACAATGCAAATGAAGTAGCTGTGTTTCAGATGCGCTGTTTCTTCAAGGGCACTTCTGGCAGGGGTGGAAAGAGACCATGGTTATCCTGACCCAGGAGATTCTGTGTTCCCTCTTGTGGTTTTCCCTCTGAGGAGGATCAGGTGATGAAGAAAGAGACGTGTTTTCATCACAGATGGTTAGCAGCTAGGCTGTCAGTGTCTTTCTATTGCATTTGCCTTGTCACCACTGACTCAACCAGGAACCGTTTGTTCTTCTTCATGTGGAGACCTAGTGGCCTGACATCTTCTGAGGGGCATGCCATTTTAGGAGTGCTTCCCAAGGAGGGCAGCAGGGGTTGCAGAGCACATGACCTCAGAGGGCCAATGGAGACAACCGATGTCCATTTTCTGTTGGGGTGTAGTTTTTCCTTGTTTACTTCCCAGAAGTCCCCATGTTGCTGCACATTCTTTGGATCAAGTTTACCCTACTGCATCATCAGGTGTAGGCATGACTTTTAAAGCTCAGCCAACCCCAACACGTGTCATTGCTCATGCTTTTGCTTTCCGTAGCTGCACTCAGAAGAGCTTGGAGAGCGTGGAATAGAGGTGGGTGCCAGACAGATGCGCCTCCTAAGAGACCCCCACTTTACTCTCCGTCCTAGCAGAGCCAGGAGGAGCCCTGGCCAGCAAGCAGAAGGAGAGGTATGAGGCAAAGCCAGGCTCAAAAGCCCTGTTGCAAGGCATCGCATGTGCAAAATCACTTTCTGATGCAAAACCAGGGTAGACGCACATAGGAACTGCTCCGCAGGCTGCTGTGACATTAACTGTGAAATTAGCAAGGCTGCTTCTTTTTAGGCATGGCTTGTGCCTCTTTCAGCTCAAAATGACCATGTTTAGCAATGCTGTGCCCTGTCGAAGTAGAATGCAGCCGGAGAGGAGTTGGGAAGGGGGATGTGAGCAGCAGTAGCGTCCAGGTGAGCAGCAAACCCCAGGTATCTTTCCTGGAAGCAGTTCTGCTCTGGTCACCCTGCGTGGTTAGATGTCTGGTCAAGAGGACAAACCTGGCAGCATTTTCCTTCTGTACCTGGTGCGGTCACAAGTCAAGCAGTTAGCCTGGCCATTTTCATTATGGAGACCTCCTAAATGAATACTTGCAAGGCTCTGAAATAAAAAAAAAAAACATCCTCCTACCTAGTAAGCTAAGTAGTGGTGCACATGCAGTCATGATTTCCAAGGAGTCAGGGACTGATAAGGGCGATACCCCATTAGCAGTCAACAGAAAAGGCAAGGCTGCTTCTTTATGATGATATTGATTTAAAATAATACAATGTTATTTATAATAAAAATTGTCAGCATTATAATGATAATAATTATCCACCTTTAAAATGATAATTATTCACTGTTCATCAGCCTATTCCTTTACATTTGTGGCTGGGCAGAGTGTTTTTGCTTTCAAACAAAGCCAGTTTGAAAACTAACATTTCTGGTCAGCTGTAGTTTTCTTGTTGGGTTTGGGTTGGTTTGGGGAGTTTTATTGTGTGTTGTTTTTGTTTTTCCTGAGAAGAGCTGCTTTTGTATTGCTGCGAATTAAGTGGCTGGTTTGCAGAACACATGGAGGAGGAATTCGTATTGTAATAAAAGAGTTTTGGCTGGCAAGACAAAGAGGTCCCAGTTTGGAGAGTCCTTCTGCATGGTTATGAAGGATTACCAGAGCAGGGCAGCAAGGAGTCAACATTAGCAACTCGATGTTACTGTTGCTTAACCTGAGAGCGATTCCTGAGGCTGAGGGGGCTCTGGCCCAGCTCCAAAAGGGTGGGGAAAGTCATGAAATACCCAAGAGTTAAGGGAGCTGACTTCTCCTGAGAGATGTCATTTGGTTCTGGCAAAGGGAATCTCTGCTAGCAAGGATGGTCATCCCTTGTGATTGTATCAAAATGGAAATGACTCCCAAGTTCCTGCCCTTCCTCCTTAATACAGGAGCACATTTTCGTGCTTTCTTCTGGTCAAATTACACAAGCCCTTGAGAGAGACTTCCTTCTGTGGCTGATGGCAGAAGGAGATGGGGGAGAAGATGGAGCAGAAGATTCTCAGGAGGACCGAGCTTGGATGCAAGTTACAAAATCTTGGATTACATAAAAAGCTTGGCATAATGCTATGTGCAACGATAACTGCAATGGTATCTTCACCTGCAGTGGTACCTGCCTCTGCAGTTGTATCTGCATCTGCAGTGGCATTTGCCTCTGCTGTGTAACCTTAATCTGTAATGGTATCTGCAGCTGAAATGGCATCTCAAATGGTGTCTACATCTCCAATGGTAGCTGCAATGGTATCTGCATGTGCAGTGGCATCTGCGTCTGCCTACAAGTTACAAGTTACTAAATCTTGGAATATAACCTTCACTGCATAATATTCTTGCCTTCTTTTTAGTTATTTATTTTTCTGTTTGTATTTCACCTTTTGGGAAGAAAGCAAACATGGACGGGGTTATTTTGGATTAAGAGAGAAGGTGTCATTTTGACCAGAACTTCAGATTGCCAGAGTTGTTTGGTTTTTTTCTTTCTACTTTTGATTTTTGCAATCAGATGCCCCTGTATGCTCTGGCTGCTCCGTTTCCCAGCCCCCGGGGCAGCGGGAGCATGCTGACCAATAGCACTGGCTGCCCCTGCTTTTACTGTTTTCTGTGTTGCCTGGCTCACGCCCGTCCCCCGCTGCTGAGGAAGCGGCGTCTCTGCAAAGAGCCAGGGCAGAGCGTGTTCTGCAGCGGGATCTGGAGATACAGATGCTGCGGTTGTTGGTGGCTCCTTACCCGCTTCTGCAACAGGGTCGGGGCAACTCTAGTCGGGTCCGTGTTGGAGCCGTTTGAGTGTCGGAGGCAATGAAGGGATTTCTTTGGTCCCTCCCCAACAAAGGCAGTGTGGGCTGGGAGTGAGAGTGTTGCAGTGGTCAGGAGGGTGTTTTCTTCCTCACAGAGACGAGCGTGCCTCCTGTACGAGCAGGACCCAACCTGCGAATCCCCAGCAGAAGGTTTCTTGAGCAGCGCTGTGCCCCCTTCCCCCAGCTCTGAGCTCCTCGGCCCCTGGGGAGGCAGGAGGAGGGCAGGCACTGTGAGAGCCGGAGGCAGAGGCCAGGAGAGGGGATGGGGGAGCGGGGTGGAAGGTGACATTGCTGGGGTGCAGTGAGGTCACTTGCGTGGGAGGAAGCTGATTGGTCGGGAGCAGCAGGTGGCAGTGAGGTGCTCAGTGCCTGCCAGTGACAGCACAGAGAGGAGGGAGCTGGGGGGCAGAGGAGAGGCCGGTTGGGGGGCAGGCAAGGGGCCAGCAGGGAGGGGAGGGCTGGGGTGGGGCTGGTGAGGTCACTTCTGCCGGAGGTGCTGATAGGGTAGGAGCAGGCCTGTGGCTTGGAAGTTGCTTGTGAGGTCACTTCTGTCCCTGCAGGTGATAGGTCAGCAGCCGGCTTGTGGCTGGGTGGGTGTTTGTGAGGTCCCTTCAGCTGGAGCTGCTGCTAGGCCGGCAGCAGGCTGGAGGGGCATTGCCGGGTCTCTCCTCTCCACTGTGGCCAGTGGTGTCTTCTCCTCCTGCCCCCTACCAGGATTTGAATCTGCCGTGGCATCTACGAAGGTATCTGCATCTGGAATGCTGTGTGTGCAACCGTACCGTTGTCTGCAACTCTCCAGTGCAGATGGCGTTGCAGGTGCAGATACCATTGCAGATAGCGTTGCAGATGCAGATACGATCGAAGGTTCGGATGCCATTGCAGATAACATTGCAGATGCAGGTAGTATTTCAGAGGCGGGTGCCATTGCAGGAATCACTGCAGATGCAGGGACAACTGCACGTGCTGTTGCAGATGCCAGAAGAGATGCAGATTCCATTGAAGTTACAATGGCAGATGCAGATACAATTTCAGATGCAATTGCAGGTGTGGGTATTGGTGTCTCTATGTTAGTATCGGTGTCTGTAATGGTAACTGTGTGAGTACCTGCATGTGTAATAGTACCTGTATCTGAATCTACAGTTGTATTTGTCTCAATGTCTACAATTGTATTTGTCTCAATAGCTTAACTTGGAATGGTAACTCTGTCCCTTGGAGAATGGACTCTCATTGTATCTGTACTTCTATGTGCAATTGTATCTGTACTTGTAATTGTATCTGCGGTGGTACACGTGTAATGGTGCCCGGGAGTGCACTTCTGTACTGTTTAATTATATCTTTACCTGCCGTTGTATCTGGAACTTTATGGACTTTGTGCCTGTATCTGCAATTGTATCTGAAATTCCATGGGCATCTGTATGTGTAATTTACTGGTTTATGCAGTGGTATGGATGATGGTGCTGGTGCCTGTGGTGGTGATGGTGCCAGCAGTATATGTGCCTCTAATGCTGTCTCTGTCTGTGCCTGTAACTGTGCCTGTAACTCTGCCTGTAAGTGCACCTGCATAGGGAATGGTACCTGTACCTGCACATGGACTTGCAAGGGTTTCTGTAGGTGTCTGTGTATTTGGTTTCTGTATGCGCGTGAGTCATTCTCTCGCTAGCTGCAATAGTATCAGCACGGCTATCTCTAATGGTCTCTGTACCGCTGACGGTCTGGGTATGGGTGTGACTGTCTGTAATGGTATCGCGGTCTCTGTACTGGTATCAGGAGCTGTAAGAGTAGTGGTAGAGGCATCTGCAATGGTATTGGTACCTGCCTGGGTAAGTGCAATGCTGTCGATATCTGCAATGGGATCAGTGGCATCAGCAATGGTTTCTGCAGTGGCAGTGGTACCTGCATCTGCAGTGTTATTTGCTTTGCCAATGTCATCTGCAGGGTTATCAGCAGCGGTATGTGCATCTGAAATGGTGCCTGCCCTGGTGTTTGAACCTGCAATGCCATCTGCGAAGGTATCTGCATCTGGAATGCTGTGGGTGCAACTGTGCTTTCATCTTCAACTCTCCAATGTAGACACCATTGCAGATGCAGAAACCATTGCTGATAACATTGCCAATGCTATTGCAGATGCTGGTGCTGTTGCAGATGCCATTGCAGAAGCAAATACAATTTCGGATGCAATTGCTGATGGAGATGCTGTTGAAGGTGCAGATGCCTTTGCAGATACCAGTGCAGATGTAGATATTCCCTGTGTCTTCAGTGGTATTTATATCAATACCTGGATGTGTAATGGTACCCCTACCAGGAATGAGATCAGTGTCTGTACATGTATCTATAGGTGTAACTGAATGTGTACTTGTGTCTGTGGCTCGTCTTGCATCTGTGATCGCATGTGCAGTTCTGTCTGTATGTGCCACTGTATCGGCAATTGTATCTGTGATTTCATCAGTATCTTTCTAATGGTATTGGTATCTGTAGGTGTATCCGAAATGGCATTGTCGATGGTATCTGCAATGTCACCTGCAATGGCATCTGCAACGGCCTCTGCATCTGCAATGCTATCTGCAGCTGCAAAGGTATCTGCAGCTGCAACGGCATTTGTAATGCTGTGAGTGTCTGCTGTAGCCTCTGCATCTTCAGTGATACCTGCATCTGCAACGGCGTCGGCATCCCCTCTTTTGTCTTCACCATCAGCAATGGTTTCTGCAATGGTTCCTACAGTGGTATCTGCATCTGAAATGGCATCTGCATCTGCAGTGGTGTTTGCTTTGGTGTCTGCACCTGCTGCGTTACCGGGAATGTGATGTGCATCTGCAAAGGTCTATGCAATGGTTTCTGCAATGGTATTTTAATCTGCAATGCCATTTGCAATGGTATCTGCATCTGAAACGGTATCTGTAACTGCTCTGGCATCAGCAGTGCTCCCTGCATCATCAATAGCCTTTGCAATGATACCTTCTGCTGCAATGGCATCTGCATCTCCATCTGCAATCGTATGTTCACCTGCAACGCTATCTGCAATCATATTTGCACCTGGAATGGCATCTGCAACGATCTATGTGCAGGTATGTGAAATGCAATAGCATCTGTAATGTCCTCTGCATCTGCTTCAGTCCCTGCATCTGCAATGCTATCTGCCACAGCATCTGCATTGATACTGCATCTGCTCGTGCTACGCTGTGAGCATCTGCAATGGCATCAGTGGAGGAGGTGACGCGTGCTGAGATTATGCTACCTGCAGCTCTCTGCACCGCTCTCTGCAGCGGTGCAAGCAATGGTATTTGAGTATAAAGTGGTACCCGCAATGCTATATTCATCTGCAGGGGTATCTGCAATGACACTGTATCTGCAAGGCTGCCTGCAATGGCGCTGTCACCTTGAAAGGTGTCTGCCATGGTACCTGCATTTGCAGTGGTCTTGGCTTCTTCAGAAGTATTTAGTTCTGGAAGAGCATCTGCATCTGCAAAGGCATCTGCCGTGGTCTGTGCAATGCCAATTCATTCTGCAATGCCATAGCCAATGGTCTCTGCATCTGCTGTGGTAGCTGCGTCTGAAATGGAATCTGCCATGGGATTCGCATTGCTGTTGGCTATCAGCACTCTCCAAGATATCTGCATTTGCAGTAGCACCTACAATGGCACCAGCATCTTCAATGGCATCTCCATCTGCAGTTCCATGGGAAATTTCGTCTACGCCTGCAGCGTTCTCTGGAATGGTCTCTGCAATGGGATCTGCCTCTGCCTGGGCTGCTGCGTCTTCAGTGGCATCTTTGGTGCTCAGTCCGCGCTCTCTTTTCTCAGTCCCCTTCTCAGAAACGTGCCCAGGAAGGTGATAGTGGAGGACATGGTTCTTGATTCTGCCAGGGAGCAAGGTGAAGCCGACCAGCCTCGGGGTCCCCGGGGCTGCTTTTGGTAGCTGTGTTTCTATCAATGTCTTTACGTGTAGCGGTTCCTCCGTCTGTCGTGGAACCTCAGTGGGTAATGATGTCACTTCTGTATCTGCTTTGTTTTGAGCAATTGAATGTGCACTTGTATCTGTGAGTGTACTTGAATCCTTAATTGCATGTGCAGTTGTACCTGTATCTGGAATTGTGTCTGTTTTGTGCCTGCATTTGCAATTGTATTGGCAATTCAGTGTGAATCTGTGCCTGTAATTACATTGGTCTCTCTGATGGTGCCAGTACCTGTGCCCCTACTGGTATCTCTGTCTGTGCCTGTAACTGTGCCTGTAAGTGTACCTGCATAGGGAATGGTACCTGTACCTGCACATGGACTCGCAATGGTTTCTGTCGGTGTCTGTGTATTTGGTTTCTGTATGCGCGTGAGTCATTCTCTCGCTAGCTGCAATAGTATCAGCACGGCTATCCCTAATGGTCTCTGTACCGCTGACGGTCTGGGTATGGGTATGACTGTCTGTAATGGTATCGCGGTCTCTGTACTGGTATCAGGAGCTGTAAGAGTAGTGGTAGAGGCATCTGCAATGGTATTGGTACCTGCCTGAGTAAGTGCAATGCTGTCGATATCTGCAATGGGATCAGTATCTGCAGTGGCACCTGCAATGCTTTCTTCAATGCCAGTGGCACCTGCACCTGAAGCGTTATTTGCCAATGGCATCTGTGGGGTTATCAGCAGCGGTATGTGCATCTGAAATGGTGCCTGCCCTGGTGTTGGAACCTGCAATGCCACCTGCAGTGGTATGTTCAGTGGCACCTTCTCTCTGTTTATCGGTATGTGTAGTGGTAGCTGTATGTGTAATGCTGTCTGTAAGTGTAATTGTATCCGTACCTCCAGCTGTCTCTGGATCAGCAACTGCGTCTGTGTGTGTTGCGGAGTCTGGAGCTGGAGTTCTGTCTCTGCTTGTACCTCTGTGGGTATTTGTGTCCATCTCTGTAACTGCACCCGTGTCCGTCGTTGTCTTTGTATCCATGTCAGCATCCTCATCCACCTCCCTGTCGGTGACTGGCTGTGTAGTTATCTGTATATTTCTCTGTACCTCCGCCTGTAACAGCACATCTGTGTGTAGAGGCAGCTGCAGTTGTATCAGTGTCTTTATGTGTAAGGGTTCCTTTGTCTGCCGTGGTACCTGAGTCGGTAGTGGCGTCACTTGCTGTAGCTGCTCTTGTTGGTGTAACTGAATGTGCACTTGCATGTGAGACTGTCCTTGTATCGTCAGTTGTGTGTGTAATTGTACCTTTATCTGGAATGGTGTCTGTTCTGTGCCTGTATTTGCAATTGTATCGGCAATTCAGTGTGAATCTGTGTCTGTAATTCTGTCGGTCGCTGTGATGGTACTGGTACCTGCATTTCTAATGGTGCCAGCATGCGTGTCTCGAATGGCGTCTGTAGCTGTACCCAGACAGGAGAGGAGCAGTTCAGAGAGGAGTTTTGGGTGAGGAGGCGGGAAGAGTGTCCCTTTTCCTGAGCTGAGGGCACGCAGCAAGCGCGATGGAGGGCTGCTGCACCGTGGCCGTCAGCTTGAAGCTGAGCTGCTTGTTCCCCACACTCCTGCAGCTCTGCAGCAAGGGTGAGGGTTTGGGGAGCTCCTTCCTGAGGGGTTGCATCAGGGCTGTCAGCTGTCAAAAGCTGGAATTGCTGGGCTGTGGGGGTGGCTGGAGAGGGCTGGGGGCTGCCACGAGAGCCCTGCTTGAGGATCCCACTGGGCTTGGGACACAATGTGGCTGCCAGGAGTGCAGGTCCTGGTACTGGGGCTGCCCTGAGTATCAAAGCTCCTTTGGGCATGGCTCAGTCCCCCCAAATGTGGGGCCATTGAGGGCCAGCTTTCTGTGCGAGCTGGCAGTCTGAAAGTGGGGCACAGCCCAGCTCCATAGCCATGGCAGTGCTTTTCTGGGCTCTTTGTGCACAGCAGCATCTGTCATCGCCTGGGCAAGGAGCTTGCTGAGAGTCTGTGAGCTGGCCAGCCCAGGGCCTGAGACCTCTTTCCTTTGCTTTGCAGAGATCGTGGCTATCTGGGGAGCTGTGTCTGATGGCATCCTGGGACAGCTGAAGCTGGACAAGGGAGGCCGGCGTCCTGGTCCCTCTCACCCTGCAGGGGTTCAGTCCTCCTGAGAGCCTGGGCCCTGAGGAACGATCCCTCCCTGAGCATCATAGCAGCACACCAAGAGCACCCAATGTGCCCAGAGCAGCTTCATGGCCAACCGGGAGAGAAACTAAGTCCAGATCCAGCCTGAGAAAGCATGCAGCACGCCCTAGGGCTTCACTCTTCCCAGTGGTCAGAGTGGAGAGACCAAGCAGAGAGAAAGGGGATGATGCTTGACCCGCTTAGTGGATGAGGGGAAGGCTGTGGATGTTGTCTACTTGGACTTTAGTAAGGCCTTTGACACTGTCTCCCACAGCATTCTCCTGGAGAAGCTGGCTGCACACGGCTTGGATGGGTGCACTCTGCACTGGGTTAAAAACTGCCTGGACGGCCGAGCGCAGAGAGTGGTGGTGAATGGAGTCAAATCCAGTTGGCGGCCGGTCACGAGTGGTGTTCCCCAGGGCTCAGTACTGGGGCTGGTCCTGTTCAACATCTTCATTGATGATCTGGATGAGGGGATTGAGTGCACCCTCAGTAAGTTTGCAGATGACACCAAGTTGGGTGGGAGTGTCGATCTGCTGGAGGGTAGGAAGGCCCTGCAGAGGGACCTGGACAGACTGGATTGATGGGCCGGGGCCAACTGTATGAGGTTCAACAAGGCTAAGTGCCAGGTCCTGCACTTGGGGCACAACAACCCCATGCAATACTACAGTCTGGGGGAGGAGGGGCTGGAGAGCTGCCTGGCAGAAAAGGACCTGGGGGTGTTGGTTGACAGCCGCCTGAACATGAGCCAGCAGTGTGCCCAGGTGGCCAAGAGGGCCAATGGCATCCTGGCCTGTATCAAGAATAGTGTGGCCAGCAGGACCAGGGAGGTGATGGTGCCCCTGTATTTGGCACTGGTGAGGCCGCACCTCGAGTACTGGGTTCAGTTTTGGGCCCCTCACTACAAGAAGGACATTGAGGTGCTGGAGCGTGTCCAAAGAAGGGCAACAAAGTTGGTGAAGGGTCTAGAGCACAAGTCTTATGAGGAGCGGCTGAGGGAGCTGGGGTTGTTTAGTCTGGAGAAGAGGAGGCTGAGGGGAGACCTTACTGCTCTCTACAACTACCTGAAAGGAGGCTGTAGCGAGGTGGGGGTCGGTCTCTTCTCCCTGGTAATGAGTGATAGGATGAGAGGAAACGGCCTCAAGCTGCGCCAGGGGAGGTTTAGGTTAGACATTAGGAAAAACTTCTTCACCAAGAGGGTGGTCAAGCATTGGAACCGGCTACCCAGGGAAGTGGTTGAGTCTCCATCTCTGGAGGTACTTCAAGAACGGATAGATACGGTGCTCAAGGACATGGTATAGATGGACTTGGCAGTGTTAGGTTAACGGCTGGACTCGATGATCTTAAGGGTCTTTTCCAACCTTGACGATTCTATGATTCTATGATTCTATCCTGGGTCTGTGCCACGGATAATCCCTGGGAATAAATCCCAGGGGTATTCCTTGTGCTGGAAATGCCTGGGATCATCTCTAGCCAAGAGATGGTTGCAAATATTTTGAGGAGGGGAAGTGAAAAAATGGAGAACATGTTTTTTTTTTACCAAAGCTTTCACTTTTCCTCTCTCTAAAGTACTCATTCATCAGCCATCAGAGAAAGAAGAAGAAGAGGAGGCAAGAGGAAGACACAGCAAGAAATTGAAGGTAAATGAGGAGTCAAAAGGAAGCAACAGGAAGAAAAAGAGAAGGCGGCAACAGGATGCCGTAAGGCCCAAGAGAAGGAAAGGGGATGCAAAAGCAAAAGGTGTCAGAGGAGTCAGAGGAGGAGGAAGGAGGCAACAGGAGTCAACGAGAGCAATAGGAAAGAACATGGCGGGAGGGGGAGACAACTGCAGGCAAGAGCAGGCAACAGGAGGCAAAAGGAAATGGTGTCTTCCTCCTTCTTGTGCCTCCTCTTGCCTTTTACTGCCTCCGGCCCCACGTGCTCCAGTCTGCTTCTGTTGCCTCCTGCTGCCTCCTCTTTCCTTCTCCTTCTCGTCTTCCTCCTCTTCTTCCTTTCCGTTGCCTACATTATTCTCCTCCTCCACTTTCCTCCTTTTTTCCTCCTTCCCCTCCTGCTCTTGCAACCCCTTGCCTCCTCCTTCTCCTCTTGCCTCCAGCTCCTTCTCCTCATTTTGCTTCTTTCTTCTCTTGCCTCCTTCCTCTTCCTTTTTCTGCCTCGTTGCCTCCTCCTCCTCTTGCCTCATATTCGCTCCTCCTTCTGTTACCTCCTGTCGCTTCCTCCTCCACCTGTTCCCTCCTCCTCCTCCTCCGGTTGCCTTCTCCTGTGTCCTCTAGCTTTCTTTTCTGCATCCTCTTCTGTCGCCTAGTATTGCCCCTTGTGGCCTCTTCCGCTACTGCCTCCTCTGCCTCCTCTTTCCTCCTACTGCTTCCTCCTCCTCCTCTCTGTCTTCTCTTTCCTCCTATTGCTTTTTTCTGCCTTTTTTGCCTCCTCCTCCTCTTCTTCCTCTTCCTATTGCCTCCTCTTGCCTCCTGTTGCCTCTGGTTTCTTCCACCTCCTCCTCCTCTTGCCTCCTGTCTCCTCCTCCTCTTCCCTCTCTCTTGCCTTTCCTTGCCTGCTGTTCCTTCATTCTCCTCTTACCTCCTGTTCCCTCCTGGAGGTAAAGTGAATATGAGGAGGAGGAGGAGGAGGCAAGAGAAAAATACAGGCAGTAACAGGTGGATAGAAGAGAAAAAAGGAAGAGGGGGAGAAGAAGGAAGAGGAGGAGGAAGCAAAAGGAGCTAAGAGGCGGGTGAGAAACTGGAGGCAAGAGGAAGCAAGAGAAGACAAAGAGTTGAGGAGAAGAGGCCTAGGAGGTGGAGATAAAGACAGGGAAAAGAAGGCAAGAGGGAGATTAGGAGGCAGAGGTAGCAGGAGGCAAAAGGAGGCAAGAGGAAGAGGAGGAGGCAAGAGGAGGAGGAGGAGGAGGCAAGAGGAGGAGGTAAGAGGAGGCAACGGGGCAGGGAAAAAGAATAGGCAAGAATAGGAGGTAAGAGTAGGAGGAGGCAGCAATAGGAGGCAATGGGACACAGCAGAAGAAAAAGGCAAGAGGACATAAGAGGAGGTAGTATGAGGAAGAAGAAGGGGAGCAGGAGAAATGGAAAAATGGCTGCAAGAAGAAGAAAGGAAAAGGAGGAAGAAGCAAGAGGAGCCAAGAGATGGGAATAAGAGGCTGTATGAGAATGCAGAGGAAGAGAAGGGAAGGGCAACAGGGGGCAAGGAGAGGCAAGAGGAGGAGGAGGAAACAGGAGGCAAAAGGAGGAAAGAAAAGGCAAGGGGAAGAGGAGGAGGAGGCAAGAGGAGAAAAGAGGAGGGAAGAAGAGGACAGGATGACACAGAAGTAAAGGAGGGGGAGGCAAAATGAGAGAAGAAAAAGAGAAAAAGGAGGAGACAAGAGGATGCCACATGATGTAAGGAGAGTCAATAGGAGGAGGAAGTGGCTGAAACATGAGGCGTCAAGCTAATGGTAAAAGAGAGGGCAAGAGGAGGCCACCGCAGGCCAGAAGGTAAAAGAAAGAGGAGACAGGAGGAGACAAGAAAAAGCGGAAAAGGAGGAGGCAACTGAAGACAAGAGGAGGCAGGAGTACAGAAGAGGAGGAAAGAGGAGGAGGAGACAAGAAGAGCAAAAGGAGACAAAAGGAGAAGGAGTGGCAGAAGAAAGCATGATGTAACAGCTGGTGAAAGGAAGAAGAGGAATGAGAGGAGAAAAAGGAAAATGCAAGAGGAAGGAGAGAAGTAGGTAAGAATAGTCAGGGAGGAGGGAGGAGGAGAGAACAGGAGGATGCAGAGGAAGAGAAG